>NW_027211744.1:0-237593 GCF_022749685.1 Semicossyphus pulcher
AAATCAGTTAACGATGAAATCAGTTAAATGAAGATGAAATCAGTTAACGATGAAATCAGTTAAATGAAGAATGAAAATGAAATCAGTTAAATGAAGATGAAATCAGTTAACGATGAAATCAGTTAACGATGAAATCAGTTAACGATGAAATCAGTTAAATGAAGATGAAATCAGTTAACGATGAAATCAGTTAACAATGAAATCAGTTAAATGAAGATGAAATCAGTTAACGATGAAATCAGTTAACGATGAAATCAGTTAACGATGAAATCAGTTAACGATGAAATCAGTTAAATGAAGATGAAATCAGTTAACGATGAAATCAGTTAACGATGAAATCAGTTAAATGAAGATGAAATCAGTTAACGATGAAATCAGTTAACGATGAAATCAGTTAAATGAAGATGAAATCAGTTAACGATGAAATCAGTTAAATGAAGAATGAAAATGAAATCAGTTAAATGAAGATGAAATCAGTTAACGATGAAATCAGTTAACGATGAAATCAGTTAACGATGAAATCAGTTAAATGAAGAATGAAAATGAAATCAGTTAACGATGAAATCAATTAACGATGAAATCAGTTAACGATGAAATCAGTTAAATGAAGATGAAATCAGTTAACGATGAAATCAGTTAACGATGAAATCAGTTAAATGAAGATGAAATCAGTTAACGATGAAATCAGTTAACGATGAAATCAATTAAATGAAGATGAAATCAGTTAACGATGAAATCAGTTAAATGAAGAATGAAAATGAAATCAGTTAAATGAAGATGAAATCAGTTAACGATGAAATCAGTTAACGATGAAATCAGTTAAATGAAGATGAAATCAGTTAACGATGAAATCAGTTAACGATGAAATCAGTTAACGATGAAATCAGTTAAATGAAGAATGAAAATGAAATCAGTTAAATGAAGATGAAATCAGTTAACGATGAAATCAGTTAAAGATGAAATCAGTTAACGATGAAATCAGTTAACGATGAAATCAGTTAACGATGAAATCAGTTAAATGAAGATGAAATCAGTTAACGATGAAATCAGTTAAATGAAGAATGAAAATGAAATCAGTTAAATGAAGATGAAATCAGTTAACGATGAAATCAGTTAACGATGAAATCAGTTAACGATGAAATCAGTTAAATGAAGATGAAATCAGTTAACGATGAAATCAGTTAACGATGAAATCAGTTAAATGAAGATGAAATCAGTTAAAGATGAAATCAGTTAACGATGAAATCAGTTAACGATGAAATCAGTTAAATGAAGATGAAATCAGTTAACGATGAAATCAGTTAACGATGAAATCAATTAACGATGAAATCAGTTAAATGAAGATGAAATCAGTTAACGATGAAATCAGTTAAAGATGAAATCAGTTAAATGAAGAATGAAGATGAAATCAGTTAACGATGAAATCAGTTAAATGAAGATGAAATCAGTTAACGATGAAATCAGTTAACGATGAAATCAGTTAACGATGAAATCAGTTAAATGAAGATGAAATCAGTTAACGATGAAATCAGTTAAATGAAGAATGAAGATGAAATCAGTTAACGATGAAATCAATTAACGATGAAATCAGTTAACGATGAAATCAGTTAAATGAAGATGAAATCAGTTAACGATGAAATCAGTTAACGATGAAATCAGTTAAATGAAGAATGAAAATGAAATCAGTTAACGATGAAATCAATTAACGATGAAATCAGTTAACGATGAAATCAGTTAAATGAAGATGAAATCAGTTAACGATGAAATCAGTTAACGATGAAATCAGTTAAATGAAGATGAAATCAGTTAACGATGAAATCAGTTAACGATGAAATCAGTTAAATGAAGATGAAATCAGTTAACGATGAAATCAGTTAACGATGAAATCAGTTAACGATGAAATCAATTAAATGAAGATGAAATCAGTTAACGATGAAATCAGTTAACGATGAAATCAGTTAAATGAAGATGAAATCAGTTAAATGAAGATGAAATCAGTTAACGATGAAATCAGTTAACGATGAAATCAGTTAAATGAAGATGAAATCAGTTAAAGATGAAATCAGTTAACGATGAAATCAGTTAACGATGAAATCAGTTAAATGAAGATGAAATCAGTTAACGATGAAATCAGTTAACGATGAAATCAATTAACGATGAAATCAGTTAAATGAAGATGAAATCAGTTAACGATGAAATCAGTTAAAGATGAAATCAGTTAAATGAAGAATGAAGATGAAATCAGTTAACGATGAAATCAGTTAAATGAAGATGAAATCAGTTAACGATGAAATCAATTAACGATGAAATCAGTTAACGATGAAATCAATTAACGATGAAATCAGTTAAATGAAGATGAAATCAGTTAACGATGAAATCAGTTAAAGATGAAATCAGTTAAATGAAGAATGAAGATGAAATCAGTTAACGATGAAATCAGTTAAATGAAGATGAAATCAGTTAACGATGAAATCAATTAACGATGAAATCAGTTAACGATGAAATCAATTAACGATGAAATCAGTTAAATGAAGATGAAATCAGTTAACGATGAAATCAGTTAAAGATGAAATCAGTTAAATGAAGAATGAAGATGAAATCAGTTAACGATGAAATCAGTTAAATGAAGATGAAATCAGTTAACGATGAAATCAATTAACGATGAAATCAGTTAACGATGAAATCAATTAACGATGAAATCAGTTAAATGAAGATGAAATCAGTTAACGATGAAATCAGTTAAAGATGAAATCAGTTAAATGAAGAATGAAGATGAAATCAGTTAACGATGAAATCAGTTAAATGAAGATGAAATCAGTTAACGATGAAATCAGTTAACGATGAAATCAGTTAACGATGAAATCAGTTAAATGAAGATGAAATCAGTTAACGATGAAATCAGTTAAATGAAGAATGAAGATGAAATCAGTTAACGATGAAATCAATTAACGATGAAATCAGTTAACGATGAAATCAGTTAAATGAAGATGAAATCAGTTAACGATGAAATCAGTTAACGATGAAATCAGTTAAATGAAGAATGAAAATGAAATCAGTTAACGATGAAATCAATTAACGATGAAATCAGTTAACGATGAAATCAGTTAAATGAAGATGAAATCAGTTAACGATGAAATCAGTTAACGATGAAATCAGTTAAATGAAGATGAAATCAGTTAACGATGAAATCAGTTAACGATGAAATCAGTTAACGATGAAATCAGTTAAATGAAGATGAAATCAGTTAACGATGAAATCAGTTAACGATGAAATCAGTTAACGATGAAATCAATTAAATGAAGATGAAATCAGTTAACGATGAAATCAGTTAAATGAAGAATGAAAATGAAATCAGTTAAATGAAGATGAAATCAGTTAACGATGAAATCAGTTAACGATGAAATCATTTAAATGAAGATGAAATCAGTTAACGATGAAATCAGTTAACGATGAAATCAATTAAATGAAGATGAAATCAGTTAACGATGAAATCAGTTAAATGAAGATGAAATCAGTTAACGATGAAATCAGTTAAAGATGAAATCAGTTAACGATGAAATCAGTTAACGATGAAATCAGTTAACGATGAAATCAGTTAAATGAAGATGAAATCAGTTAACGATGAAATCAGTTAAATGAAGAATGAAAATGAAATCAGTTAAATGAAGATGAAATCAGTTAACGATGAAATCAGTTAACGATGAAATCAGTTAACGATGAAATCAGTTAAATGAAGATGAAATCAGTTAACGATGAAATCAGTTAACAATGAAATCAGTTAAATGAAGATGAAATCAGTTAACGATGAAATCAGTTAACGATGAAATCAGTTAAATGAAGATGAAATCAGTTAACGATGAAATCAGTTAACGATGAAATCAGTTAAATGAAGATGAAATCAGTTAACGATGAAATCAGTTAACGATGAAATCAGTTAAATGAAGATGAAATCAGTTAACGATGAAATCAGTTAACGATGAAATCAGTTAACGATGAAATCAATTAAATGAAGATGAAATCAGTTAACGATGAAATCAGTTAAATGAAGATGAAATCAGTTAACGATGAAATCAGTTAAAGATGAAATCAGTTAACGATGAAATCAGTTAACGATGAAATCAGTTAAATGAAGATGAAATCAGTTAACGATGAAATCAGTTAAATGAAGAATGAAAATGAAATCAGTTAAATGAAGATGAAATCAGTTAACGATGAAATCAGTTAACGATGAAATCAGTTAAATGAAGATGAAATCAGTTAACGATGAAATCAGTTAACAATGAAATCAGTTAAATGAAGATGAAATCAGTTAACGATGAAATCAGTTAACGATGAAATCAGTTAACGATGAAATCAGTTAAATGAAGATGAAATCAGTTAAAGATGAAATCAGTTAACGATGAAATCAGTTAACGATGAAATCAGTTAAATGAAGATGAAATCAGTTAACGATGAAATCAGTTAACGATGAAATCAATTAACGATGAAATCAGTTAAATGAAGATGAAATCAGTTAACGATGAAATCAGTTAAAGATGAAATCAGTTAAATGAAGAATGAAGATGAAATCAGTTAACGATGAAATCAGTTAAATGAAGATGAAATCAGTTAACGATGAAATCAGTTAACGATGAAATCAGTTAAATGAAGATGAAATCAGTTAACGATGAAATCAGTTAAATGAAGAATGAAGATGAAATCAGTTAACGATGAAATCAATTAACGATGAAATCAGTTAACGATGAAATCAGTTAAATGAAGATGAAATCAGTTAACGATGAAATCAGTTAACGATGAAATCAGTTAAATGAAGAATGAAAATGAAATCAGTTAACGATGAAATCAATTAACGATGAAATCAGTTAACGATGAAATCAGTTAAATGAAGATGAAATCAGTTAACGATGAAATCAGTTAACGATGAAATCAGTTAAATGAAGATGAAATCAGTTAACGATGAAATCAGTTAACGATGAAATCAGTTAACGATGAAATCAGTTAAATGAAGATGAAATCAGTTAACGATGAAATCAGTTAACGATGAAATCAGTTAACGATGAAATCAATTAAATGAAGATGAAATCAGTTAACGATGAAATCAGTTAACGATGAAATCAGTTAAATGAAGATGAAATCAGTTAAAGATGAAATCAGTTAACGATGAAATCAGTTAAAGATGAAATCAGTTAAATGAAGAATGAAGATGAAATCAGTTAACGATGAAATCAGTTAAATGAAGATGAAATCAGTTAACGATGAAATCAGTTAACGATGAAATCAGTTAAATGAAGATGAAATCAGTTAACGATGAAATCAGTTAAATGAAGAATGAAGATGAAATCAGTTAACGATGAAATCAATTAACGATGAAATCAGTTAACGATGAAATCAGTTAAATGAAGATGAAATCAGTTAACGATGAAATCAGTTAACGATGAAATCAGTTAAATGAAGAATGAAAATGAAATCAGTTAACGATGAAATCAATTAACGATGAAATCAGTTAACGATGAAATCAGTTAAATGAAGATGAAATCAGTTAACGATGAAATCAGTTAACGATGAAATCAGTTAAATGAAGATGAAATCAGTTAACGATGAAATCAGTTAACGATGAAATCAGTTAACGATGAAATCAGTTAACGATGAAATCAGTTAACGATGAAATCAGTTAACGATGAAATCAATTAAATGAAGATGAAATCAGTTAACGATGAAATCAGTTAACGATGAAATCAGTTAAATGAAGATGAAATCAGTTAAAGATGAAATCAGTTAACGATGAAATCAGTTAACGATGAAATCAGTTAAATGAAGATGAAATCAGTTAACGATGAAATCAGTTAACGATGAAATCAATTAACGATGAAATCAGTTAAATGAAGATGAAATCAGTTAACGATGAAATCAGTTAAAGATGAAATCAGTTAAATGAAGAATGAAGATGAAATCAGTTAACGATGAAATCAGTTAAATGAAGATGAAATCAGTTAACGATGAAATCAGTTAACGATGAAATCAGTTAAATGAAGATGAAATCAGTTAACGATGAAATCAGTTAAATGAAGAATGAAGATGAAATCAGTTAACGATGAAATCAATTAACGATGAAATCAGTTAACGATGAAATCAGTTAAATGAAGATGAAATCAGTTAACGATGAAATCAGTTAACGATGAAATCAGTTAAATGAAGAATGAAAATGAAATCAGTTAACGATGAAATCAATTAACGATGAAATCAGTTAACGATGAAATCAGTTAAATGAAGATGAAATCAGTTAACGATGAAATCAGTTAACGATGAAATCAGTTAAATGAAGATGAAATCAGTTAACGATGAAATCAGTTAACGATGAAATCAGTTAACGATGAAATCAGTTAAATGAAGATGAAATCAGTTAACGATGAAATCAGTTAACGATGAAATCAGTTAACGATGAAATCAATTAAATGAAGATGAAATCAGTTAACGATGAAATCAGTTAACGATGAAATCAGTTAAATGAAGATGAAATCAGTTAAATGAAGATGAAATCAGTTAACGATGAAATCAGTTAACGATGAAATCAGTTAAATGAAGATGAAATCAGTTAAAGATGAAATCAGTTAACGATGAAATCAGTTAACGATGAAATCAGTTAAATGAAGATGAAATCAGTTAACGATGAAATCAGTTAACGATGAAATCAATTAACGATGAAATCAGTTAAATGAAGATGAAATCAGTTAACGATGAAATCAGTTAAAGATGAAATCAGTTAAATGAAGAATGAAGATGAAATCAGTTAACGATGAAATCAGTTAAATGAAGATGAAATCAGTTAACGATGAAATCAATTAACGATGAAATCAGTTAACGATGAAATCAATTAACGATGAAATCAGTTAAATGAAGATGAAATCAGTTAACGATGAAATCAGTTAACGATGAAATCAGTTAAATGAAGAATGAAAATGAAATCAGTTAACGATGAAATCAGTTAACGATGAAATCAGTTAACGATGAAATCAGTTAAATGAAGATGAAATCAGTTAACGATGAAATCAGTTAACGATGAAATCAGTTAAATGAAGATGAAATCAGTTAACGATGAAATCAGTTAACGATGAAATCAGTTAACGATGAAATCAGTTAAATGAAGATGAAATCAGTTAACGATGAAATCAGTTAACGATGAAATCAGTTAACGATGAAATCAATTAAATGAAGATGAAATCAGTTAACGATGAAATCAGTTAACGATGAAATCAGTTAAATGAAGATGAAATCAGTTAAATGAAGATGAAATCAGTTAACGATGAAATCAGTTAACGATGAAATCAGTTAAATGAAGATGAAATCAGTTAAAGATGAAATCAGTTAACGATGAAATCAGTTAACGATGAAATCAGTTAAATGAAGATGAAATCAGTTAACGATGAAATCAGTTAACGATGAAATCAATTAACGATGAAATCAGTTAAATGAAGATGAAATCAGTTAACGATGAAATCAGTTAAAGATGAAATCAGTTAAATGAAGAATGAAGATGAAATCAGTTAACGATGAAATCAGTTAAATGAAGATGAAATCAGTTAACGATGAAATCAATTAACGATGAAATCAGTTAACGATGAAATCAATTAACGATGAAATCAGTTAAATGAAGATGAAATCAGTTAACGATGAAATCAGTTAAAGATGAAATCAGTTAAAGATGAAATCAGTTAAATGAAGATGAAATCAGTTAACGATGAAATCAGTTAAAGATGAAATCAGTTAAATGAAGATGAAATCAGTTAACGATGAAATCAGTTAACGATGAAATCAGTTAACGATGAAATCAGTTAACGATGAAATCAATTAACGATGAAATCAGTTAAATGAAGATGAAATCAGTTAACGATGAAATCAATTAACGATGAAATCAGTTAACGATGAAATCAGTTAACGATGAAATCAGTTAAATGAAGAATGAAAATGAAATCAGTTAACGATGAAATCAATTAACGATGAAATCAGTTAACGATGAAATCAGTTAAATGAAGATGAAATCAGTTAACGATGAAATCAGTTAACGATGAAATCAGTTAACGATGAAATCAGTTAAATGAAGATGAAATCAGTTAACGATGAAATCAGTTAACAATGAAATCAGTTAAATGAAGATGAAATCAGTTAACGATGAAATCAGTTAACGATGAAATCAGTTAAATGAAGATGAAATCAGTTAACGATGAAATCAGTTAACGATGAAATCAGTTAACGATGAAATCAGTTAAATGAAGATGAAATCAGTTAACGATGAAATCAGTTAACAATGAAATCAGTTAAATGAAGATGAAATCAGTTAACGATGAAATCAGTTAACGATGAAATCAGTTAACGATGAAATCAGTTAACGATGAAATCAGTTAAATGAAGATGAAATCAGTTAACGATGAAATCAGTTAAATGAAGATGAAATCAGTTAACGATGAAATCAGTTAACGATGAAATCAGTTAAATGAAGAATGAAAATGAAATCAGTTAACGATGAAATCAATTAACGATGAAATCAGTTAACGATGAAATCAGTTAAATGAAGATGAAATCAGTTAACGATGAAATCAGTTAACGATGAAATCAGTTAAATGAAGATGAAATCAGTTAACGATGAAATCAGTTAACGATGAAATCAATTAAATGAAGATGAAATCAGTTAACGATGAAATCAGTTAAATGAAGAATGAAAATGAAATCAGTTAAATGAAGATGAAATCAGTTAACGATGAAATCAGTTAACGATGAAATCAGTTAAATGAAGATGAAATCAGTTAACGATGAAATCAGTTAATGATGAAATCAGTTAACGATGAAATCAATTAAATGAAGATGAAATCAGTTAACGATGAAATCAGTTAAATGAAGATGAAATCAGTTAACGATGAAATCAGTTAAAGATGAAATCAGTTAACGATGAAATCAGTTAACGATGAAATCAGTTAACGATGAAATCAGTTAAATGAAGATGAAATCAGTTAACGATGAAATCAGTTAAATGAAGAATGAAAATGAAATCAGTTAAATGAAGATGAAATCAGTTAACGATGAAATCAGTTAACGATGAAATCAGTTAACGATGAAATCAGTTAAATGAAGATGAAATCAGTTAACGATGAAATCAGTTAACAATGAAATCAGTTAAATGAAGATGAAATCAGTTAACGATGAAATCAGTTAAATGAAGATGAAATCAGTTAACGATGAAATCAGTTAACGATGAAATCAGTTAAATGAAGATGAAATCAGTTAAAGATGAAATCAGTTAACGATGAAATCAGTTAACGATGAAATCAGTTAAATGAAGATGAAATCAGTTAACGATGAAATCAGTTAACGATGAAATCAATTAACGATGAAATCAGTTAAATGAAGATGAAATCAGTTAACGATGAAATCAGTTAAAGATGAAATCAGTTAAATGAAGAATGAAGATGAAATCAGTTAACGATGAAATCAGTTAAATGAAGATGAAATCAGTTAACGATGAAATCAGTTAACGATGAAATCAGTTAACGATGAAATCAGTTAAATGAAGATGAAATCAGTTAACGATGAAATCAGTTAAATGAAGAATGAAGATGAAATCAGTTAACGATGAAATCAATTAACGATGAAATCAGTTAACGATGAAATCAGTTAAATGAAGATGAAATCAGTTAACGATGAAATCAGTTTACGATGAAATCAGTTAAATGAAGAATGAAAATGAAATCAGTTAACGATGAAATCAATTAACGATGAAATCAGTTAAATGAAGATGAAATCAGTTAACGATGAAATCAGTTAACGATGAAATCAGTTAAATGAAGATGAAATCAGTTAACGATGAAATCAGTTAACGATGAAATCAGTTAAATGAAGATGAAATCAGTTAACGATGAAATCAGTTAACGATGAAATCAGTTAACGATGAAATCAATTAAATGAAGATGAAATCAGTTAACGATGAAATCAGTTAACGATGAAATCAGTTAAATGAAGATGAAATCAGTTAAATGAAGATGAAATCAGTTAACGATGAAATCAGTTAACGATGAAATCAGTTAAATGAAGATGAAATCAGTTAAAGATGAAATCAGTTAACGATGAAATCAGTTAACGATGAAATCAGTTAAATGAAGATGAAATCAGTTAACGATGAAATCAGTTAACGATGAAATCAATTAACGATGAAATCAGTTAAATGAAGATGAAATCAGTTAACGATGAAATCAGTTAAAGATGAAATCAGTTAAATGAAGAATGAAGATGAAATCAGTTAACGATGAAATCAGTTAAATGAAGATGAAATCAGTTAACGATGAAATCAATTAACGATGAAATCAGTTAACGATGAAATCAGTTAAATGAAGATGAAATCAGTTAACGATGAAATCAGTTAACGATGAAATCAGTTAAATGAAGATGAAATCAGTTAACGATGAAATCAGTTAACGATGAAATCAGTTAACGATGAAATCAGTTAAATGAAGATGAAATCAGTTAACGATGAAATCAGTTAACGATGAAATCAGTTAACGATGAAATCAATTAAATGAAGATGAAATCAGTTAACGATGAAATCAGTTAAATGAAGAATGAAAATGAAATCAGTTAAATGAAGATGAAATCAGTTAACGATGAAATCAGTTAACGATGAAATCAGTTAAATGAAGATGAAATCAGTTAACGATGAAATCAGTTAACGATGAAATCAGTTAACGATGAAATCAATTAAATGAAGATGAAATCAGTTAACGATGAAATCAGTTAAATGAAGATGAAATCAGTTAACGATGAAATCAGTTAAAGATGAAATCAGTTAACGATGAAATCAGTTAAATGAAGATGAAATCAGTTAACGATGAAATCAATTAAATGAAGATGAAATCAGTTAACGATGAAATCAGTTAAATGAAGATGAAATCAGTTAACGATGAAATCAGTTAAAGATGAAATCAGTTAACGATGAAATCAGTTAACGATGAAATCAGTTAACGATGAAATCAGTTAAATGAAGATGAAATCAGTTAAAGATGAAATCAGTTAAAGATGAAATCAGTTAAATGAAGATGAAATCAGTTAACGATGAAATCAGTTAAATGAAGAAGAAATCAGTTAACGATGAAATCAGTTAACGATGAAATCAATTAACGATGAAATCAGTTAAATGAAGATGAAATCAGTTAACGATGAAATCAGTTAAAGATGAAATCAGTTAAATGAAGAATGAAGATGAAATCAGTTAACGATGAAATCAGTTAAATGAAGATGAAATCAGTTAACGATGAAATCAGTTAACGATGAAATCAGTTAACGATGAAATCAGTTAAATGAAGATGAAATCAGTTAACGATGAAATCAGTTAAATGAAGAATGAAGATGAAATCAGTTAACGATGAAATCAATTAACGATGAAATCAGTTAACGATGAAATCAGTTAAATGAAGATGAAATCAGTTAACGATGAAATCAGTTAACGATGAAATCAGTTAACGATGAAATCAGTTAAATGAAGAATGAAAATGAAATCAGTTAACGATGAAATCAATTAACGATGAAATCAGTTAACGATGAAATCAGTTAAATGAAGATGAAATCAGTTAACGATGAAATCAGTTAACGATGAAATCAGTTAAATGAAGATGAAATCAGTTAACGATGAAATCAGTTAACGATGAAATCAGTTAAATGAAGATGAAATCAGTTAACGATGAAATCAGTTAACGATGAAATCAGTTAACGATGAAATCAATTAAATGAAGATGAAATCAGTTAACGATGAAATCAGTTAACGATGAAATCAGTTAAATGAAGATGAAATCAGTTAAATGAAGATGAAATCAGTTAACGATGAAATCAGTTAACGATGAAATCAGTTAAATGAAGATGAAATCAGTTAAAGATGAAATCAGTTAACGATGAAATCAGTTAACGATGAAATCAGTTAAATGAAGATGAAATCAGTTAACGATGAAATCAGTTAACGATGAAATCAATTAACGATGAAATCAGTTAAATGAAGATGAAATCAGTTAACGATGAAATCAGTTAAATGAAGATGAAATCAGTTAACGATGAAATCAGTTAACGATGAAATCAATTAACGATGAAATCAGTTAACAATGAAATCAGTTAAATGAAGATGAAATCAGTTAACGATGAAATCAGTTAACGATGAAATCAGTTAAAGATGAAATCAGTTAACGATGAAATCAGTTAACGATGAAATCAGTTAACGATGAAATCAGTTAAATGAAGATGAAATCAGTTAACGATGAAATCAGTTAAATGAAGAATGAAAATGAAATCAGTTAAATGAAGATGAAATCAGTTAACGATGAAATCAGTTAACGATGAAATCAGTTAACGATGAAATCAGTTAAATGAAGATGAAATCAGTTAACGATGAAATCAGTTAACAATGAAATCAGTTAAATGAAGATGAAATCAGTTAACGATGAAATCAGTTAACGATGAAATCAGTTAACGATGAAATCAGTTAAATGAAGATGAAATCAGTTAACGATGAAATCAGTTAACGATGAAATCAGTTAAATGAAGATGAAATCAGTTAACGATGAAATCAGTTAACGATGAAATCAATTAAATGAAGATGAAATCAGTTAACGATGAAATCAGTTAAATGAAGATGAAATCAGTTAACGATGAAATCAGTTAACGATGAAATCAGTTAACGATGAAATCAATTAACGATGAAATCAGTTAAATGAAGATGAAATCAGTTAACGATGAAATCAGTTAAAGATGAAATCAGTTAAATGAAGAATGAAGATGAAATCAGTTAACGATGAAATCAGTTAAATGAAGATGAAATCAGTTAACGATGAAATCAATTAACGATGAAATCAGTTAACGATGAAATCAATTAACGATGAAATCAGTTAAATGAAGATGAAATCAGTTAACGATGAAATCAGTTAACGATGAAATCAGTTAAATGAAGAATGAAAATGAAATCAGTTAACGATGAAATCAATTAACGATGAAATCAGTTAACGATGAAATCAGTTAAATGAAGATGAAATCAGTTAACGATGAAATCAGTTAACGATGAAATCAGTTAAATGAAGATGAAATCAGTTAACGATGAAATCAGTTAACGATGAAATCAGTTAAATGAAGATGAAATCAGTTAACGATGAAATCAGTTAACGATGAAATCAGTTAACGATGAAATCAATTAAATGAAGATGAAATCAGTTAACGATGAAATCAGTTAAATGAAGAATGAAAATGAAATCAGTTAAATGAAGATGAAATCAGTTAACGATGAAATCAGTTAACGATGAAATCAGTTAAATGAAGATGAAATCAGTTAAATGAAGATGAAATCAGTTAACGATGAAATCAGTTAAAGATGAAATCAGTTAAATGAAGAATGAAGATGAAATCAGTTAACGATGAAATCAGTTAAATGAAGATGAAATCAGTTAACGATGAAATCAGTTAACGATGAAATCAGTTAACGATGAAATCAGTTAAATGAAGATGAAATCAGTTAACGATGAAATCAGTTAAATGAAGAATGAAGATGAAATCAGTTAACGATGAAATCAATTAACGATGAAATCAGTTAACGATGAAATCAGTTAAATGAAGATGAAATCAGTTAACGATGAAATCAGTTAAATGAAGATGAAATCAGTTAACGATGAAATCAGTTAAATGAAGAATGAAGATGAAATCAGTTAACGATGAAATCAATTAACGATGAAATCAGTTAACGATGAAATCAGTTAAATGAAGATGAAATCAGTTAACGATGAAATCAGTTAACGATGAAATCAGTTAACGATGAAATCAGTTAAATGAAGAATGAAAATGAAATCAGTTAACGATGAAATCAATTAACGATGAAATCAGTTAACGATGAAATCAGTTAAATGAAGATGAAATCAGTTAACGATGAAATCAGTTAACGATGAAATCAGTTAAATGAAGATGAAATCAGTTAACGATGAAATCAGTTAACGATGAAATCAGTTAACGATGAAATCAGTTAAATGAAGATGAAATCAGTTAACGATGAAATCAGTTAACGATGAAATCAGTTAACGATGAAATCAATTAAATGAAGATGAAATCAGTTAACGATGAAATCAGTTAACGATGAAATCAGTTAAATGAAGATGAAATCAGTTAAATGAAGATGAAATCAGTTAACGATGAAATCAGTTAACGATGAAATCAGTTAAATGAAGATGAAATCAGTTAACGATGAAATCAGTTAAATGAAGATGAAATCAGTTAACGATGAAATCAGTTAACGATGAAATCAGTTAAATGAAGAATGAAAATGAAATCAGTTAACGATGAAATCAGTTAAAGATGAAATCAGTTAAAGATGAAATCAGTTAACGATGAAATCAGTTAACGATGAAATCAGTTAACGATGAAATCAGTTAAATGAAGATGAAATCAGTTAACGATGAAATCAGTTAAATGAAGAATGAAAATGAAATCAGTTAAATGAAGATGAAATCAGTTAACGATGAAATCAGTTAACGATGAAATCAGTTAACGATGAAATCAGTTAAATGAAGATGAAATCAGTTAACGATGAAATCAGTTAACAATGAAATCAGTTAAATGAAGATGAAATCAGTTAACGATGAAATCAGTTAACGATGAAATCAGTTAAATGAAGATGAAATCAGTTAAAGATGAAATCAGTTAACGATGAAATCAGTTAACGATGAAATCAGTTAAATGAAGATGAAATCAGTTAACGATGAAATCAGTTAACGATGAAATCAATTAACGATGAAATCAGTTAAATGAAGATGAAATCAGTTAACGATGAAATCAGTTAAAGATGAAATCAGTTAAATGAAGAATGAAGATGAAATCAGTTAACGATGAAATCAGTTAAATGAAGATGAAATCAGTTAACGATGAAATCAGTTAACGATGAAATCAGTTAAATGAAGATGAAATCAGTTAACGATGAAATCAGTTAAATGAAGAATGAAGATGAAATCAGTTAACGATGAAATCAATTAACGATGAAATCAGTTAACGATGAAATCAGTTAAATGAAGATGAAATCAGTTAACGATGAAATCAGTTAACGATGAAATCAGTTAAATGAAGAATGAAAATGAAATCAGTTAACGATGAAATCAGTTAAAGATGAAATCAGTTAAATGAAGAATGAAGATGAAATCAGTTAACGATGAAATCAGTTAAATGAAGATGAAATCAGTTAACGATGAAATCAGTTAACGATGAAATCAGTTAACGATGAAATCAGTTAAATGAAGATGAAATCAGTTAACGATGAAATCAGTTAAATGAAGAATGAAGATGAAATCAGTTAACGATGAAATCAATTAACGATGAAATCAGTTAACGATGAAATCAGTTAAATGAAGATGAAATCAGTTAACGATGAAATCAGTTAACGATGAAATCAGTTAAATGAAGAATGAAAATGAAATCAGTTAACGATGAAATCAATTAACGATGAAATCAGTTAACGATGAAATCAGTTAAATGAAGATGAAATCAGTTAACGATGAAATCAGTTAAATGAAGATGAAATCAGTTAACGATGAAATCAGTTAACGATGAAATCAGTTAACGATGAAATCAATTAAATGAAGATGAAATCAGTTAACGATGAAATCAGTTAACGATGAAATCAGTTAAATGAAGATGAAATCAGTTAAATGAAGATGAAATCAGTTAACGATGAAATCAGTTAACGATGAAATCAGTTAACGATGAAATCAGTTAAATGAAGATGAAATCAGTTAAAGATGAAATCAGTTAACGATGAAATCAGTTAACGATGAAATCAGTTAAATGAAGATGAAATCAGTTAACGATGAAATCAGTTAACGATGAAATCAATTAACGATGAAATCAGTTAAATGAAGATGAAATCAGTTAACGATGAAATCAGTTAAAGATGAAATCAGTTAACGATGAAATCAGTTAACGATGAAATCAGTTAAATGAAGATGAAATCAGTTAACGATGAAATCAGTTAACGATGAAATCAGTTAACGATGAAATCATTTAAATGAAGATGAAATCAGTTAACGATGAAATCAGTTAACGATGAAATCAGTTAACGATGAAATCAGTTAAATGAAGATGAAATCAGTTAACGATGAAATCAGTTAAATGAAGATGAAATCAGTTAACGATGAAATCAGTTAACGATGAAATCAGTTAAATGAAGATGAAATCAGTTAACGATGAAATCAGTTAAAGATGAAATCAGTTAACGATGGAATAAGTTAACGATGAAATCAGTTAACGATGAAATCAGTTAAATGAAGATGAAATCAGTTAACGATGAAATCAGTTAACGATAAAATCAGTTAAAGATGAAATCAGTTAACGATGAAATCAGTTAAAAATGAAATCAGTTAACGATGAAATCAGTTAACGATGGAATCAGTTAAATGAAGATGAAATCAGTTAAATGAAGATGAAATCAGTTAACGATGAAATCAGTTAACGATAAAATCAGTTAACGATGAAATCAGTTAACGATGAAATCAGTTAACGATGAAATCAGTTAAATGAAGATGAAATCAGTTAACGATGAAATCAGTTAAATGAAGATGAAATCAGTTAACGATGAAATCAGTTAACGATGAAATCAGTTAACGATGAAATCAGTTAAATGAAGAATGAAAATGAAATCAGTTAACGATGAGATCAGTTAAAGATGAAATCAGTTAACGATGAAATCAGTTAACGATGAAATCAGTTAAATGAAGATGAAATCAGTTAACGATGAAATCAGTTAACGATGAAATCAGTTAATGATGGAATCAGTTAAATGAAGATGAAATCAGTTAACGATGAAATCAGTTAACGATGAAATCAGTTAACGATGAAATCAGTTAAATGAAGATGAAATCAGTTCAATGAAGATGAAATCAGTTAACGATGAAATCAGTTAACGATGAAATCAGTTCAATGAAGATGAAATCAGTTAACGATGAAATCAGTTAACGATAAAATCAGTTAACGATGAAATCAGTTAAATGGAGATGAAATCAGTTAACGATGAAATCAGTTAAAGATGAAATCAGTTAACGATGAAATCAGTTAAAGATGAAATCAGTTAACGATGAAATCAGTTAACGATGGAATCAGTTAAATGAAGATGAAATCAGTTAACGATGAAATCAGTTAACGATGAAATCAGTTAAATGAAGATGAAATCAGTTAACGATGAAATCAGTTAACGATGAAATCAGTTAAATGGAGATGAAATCAGTTAACGATGAAATCAGTTAAAGATGAAATCAGTTAACGATGGAATCAGTTAACGATGAAATCAGTTAACGATGAAATCAGTTAAATGAAGATGAAATCAGTTAACGATGGAATCAGTTAAATGAAGATGAAATCAGGTAACGATGAAATCAGTTAACGATGAAATCAGTTAACGATGAAATCAGTTAAATGAAGAATGAAAATGAAATCAGTTAAATGAAGATGAAATCAGTTAACGATGAAATCAGTTAACGATGAAATCAGTTACAGATGAAATCAGTTACATGAAGATTAAATCAGTTAACGATGAAATCAGTTAAAGATGAAATCAGTTAACGATGAAATCAGTTAACGATGAAATCAGTTAAATGAAGATGAAATCAGTTAACGATGAAATCAGTTAAAGATGAAATCAGTTAACGATGAAATCAGTTAACGATGAAATCAGTTAAATGAAGATGAAATCAGTTAACGATGAAATCAGTTAACGATGGAATCAGTTAAATGAAGATGAAATCAGTTAACGATGAAATCAGTTAACGATGAAATCAGTTAAATGAAGATGAAATCAGTTAACGATGAAATCAGTTAACGATGAAATCAGTTAAATGAAGATGAAATCAGTTAACGATGAAATCAGTTAAATGAAGATGAAATCAGTTAACGATGAAATCAGTTAAAGATGAAATCAGTTAACGATGAAATCAGTTAAATGAAGATGAAATCAGTTAACGATGAAATCAGTTAACGATGAAATCAGTTAACGATGAAATCAGTTAAATGAAGATGAAATCAGTTAACGATGAAATCAGTTAACGATGGAATCAGTTAACGATGAAATCAGTTAAATGAAGATGAAATCAGTTAAATGAAGATGAAATCAGTTAACGATGTAATCAGTTAAAGATGAAATCAGTTAACGATGAAATCAGTTAACGATGGAATCAGTTAACGATGAAATCAGTTAACGATGGAATCAGTTAAATGAAGATGAAATCAGTTAACGATGAAATCAGTTAAATGAAGATGAAATCAGTTAACGATGAAATCAGTTAACGATGGAATCAGTTAAATGAAGATGAAATCAGTTAACGATGAAATCAGTTAAAGATGAAATCAGTTAACGATGAAATCAGTTAACGATGAAATCAGTTAAATGAAGATGAAATCAGTTAACGATGAAATCAGTTAACGATGAAATCAGTTAAATGAAGATGAAATCAGTTAACGATGAAATCAGTTAAAGATGAAATCAGTTAACGATGAAATCAGTTAAATGAAGAATGAAAATGAAATCAGTTAAGTGAAGATGAAATCAGTTAACGATGAAATCAGTTAACGATGGAATCAGTTAAATGAAGATGAAATCAGTTAACGATGAAATCAGTTAAAGATGAAATCAGTTACAGATGAAATCAGTTACATGAAGATTAAATCAGTTAACGATGAAATCAGTTAAAGATGAAATCAGTTAACGATGAAATCAGTTAAATGAAGAATGAAAATGAAATCAGTCAACGATGAAATCAGTTAACGATGAAATCAGTTAAATGAAGATGAAATCAGTTAACGATGAAATCAGTTAAAGATGAAATCAGTTAACGATGAAATCAGTTAACGATGAAATCAGTTAAATGAAGATGAAATCAGTTAACGATGAAATCAGTTAAATGAAGATGAAATCAGTTAACGATGAAATCAGTTAACGATGAAATCAGTTAAATGAAGATGAAATCAGTTAACGATGAAATCATTTAACGTTGAAATCAGTTAACGATGAAATCAGTTAAATGAAGATGAAATCAGTTAACGATGAAATCAGTTAAAGATGAAATCAGTTAACGATGAAATCAGTTAAATGAAGATGAAATCAGTTAACGATGAAATCAGTTAACGATGAAATCAGTTAAATGAAGATGAAATCAGTTAACGATGAAATCAGTTAAAGATGAAATCAGTTAACGATGGAATCAGTTAACGATGAAATCAGTTAAATGAAGATGAAATCAGTTAAATGAAGATGAAATCAGTTAACGATGAAATCAGTTAACGATGGAATCAGTTAACGATGAAATCAGTTAACGATGGAATCAGTTAAATGAAGATGAAATCAGTTAACGATGAAATCAGTTAAATGAAGATGAAATCAGTTAACGATGAAATCAGTTAACGATGGAATCAGTTAAATGAAGATGAAATCAGTTAACGATGAAATCAGTTAAAGATGAAATCAGTTAACGATGAAATCAGTTAACGATGAAATCAGTTAAATGAAGATGAAATCAGTTAACGATGAAATCAGTTAACGATGGAATCAGTTAAATGAAGATGAAATCAGTTAACGATGAAATCAGTTAAATGAAGATGAAATCAGTTAACGATGAAATCATTTAACGATGAAATCAGTTAACGATGAAATCAGTTAAATGAAGATGAAATCAGTTAACGATGAAATCAGTTAAAGATGAAATCAGTTAACGATGAAATCAGTTAACGATGAAATCAGTTAACGATGAAATCAGTTAACGATGAAATCAGTTAAATGAAGATGAAATCAGTTAACGATGAAATCAGTTAACGATGAAATCAGTTAAATGAAGATGAAATCAGTTAACGATGAAATCAGTTAACGATGAAATCAGTTAACGATGAAATCAGTTAAATGAAGATGAAATCAGTTAACGATGAAATCAGTTAACGATGAAATCAGTTAAATGAAGATGAAATCAGTTAACGATGAAATCAGTTAAAGATGAAATCAGTTAAATGAAGATGAAATCAGTTAACGATGAAATCAGTTAAATGAAGATGAAATCAGTTAACGATGAAATCAGTTAAAGATGAAATCAGTTAACGATGGAATCAGTTAAATGAAGATGAAATCAGTTAACGATGAAATCAGTTAAAGATGAAATCAGTTAACGATGAAATCAGTTAACGATGAAATCAGTTAAATGAAGATGAAATCAGTTAACGATGAAATCAGTTAAAGATGAAATCAGTTAACGATGAAATCAGTTAACGATGAAATCAGTTAACGATGAAATCAGTTAACGATGAAATCAGTTAAATGAAGATGAAATCAGTTAACGATGAAATCAGTTAACGATGAAATCAGTTAAATGAAGATGAAATCAGTTAACGATGAAATCAGTTAACGATGAAATCAGTTAAATGAAGATGAAATCAGTTAACGATGAAATCAGTTAACGATGAAATCAATTAAATGAAGATGAAATCAGTTAACGATGAAATCAGTTAACGATGAAATCAGTTAAATGAAGATGAAATCAGTTAAGGATGAAATCAGTTAACGATGAAATCAATTAAATGAAGATGAAATCAGTTAACGATGAAATCAGTTAAATGAAGATGAAATCAGTTAACGATGAAATCAGTTAACGATGGAATCAGTTAACGATGAAATCAGTTAACGATGAAATCAGTTAAATGAAGATGAAATCAGTTAACGATGAAATCAGTTAACGATGAAATCAGTTAACGATGAAATCAGTTAAATGAAGACGAAATCAGTTAACGATGAAATCAGTTAAATGAAGACGAAATCAGTTAACGATGAAATCAGTTAAATGAAGATGAAATCAGTTAACGATGAAATCAGTTAAATGAAGATGAAATCAGTTAACGATGAAATCAGTTAACGATGAAATCAGTTAAATGAAGATGAAATCAGTTAACGATGAAATCAGTGAACGATGAAATCAGTTAAATGAAGATGAAATCAGTTAACGATGAAATCAGTTAACGATGAAATCAGTTAACGATGAAATCAGTTAAATGAAGATGAAATCAGTTAAAGATGAAATCAGTTAACGATGGAATCAGTTAACGATGAAATCAGTTAACGATGAAATCAGTTAAATAAAGATGAAATCAGTTAACGATGAAATCAGTTAACGATGAAATCAGTTAAATGAAGATGAAATCAGTTAACGATGAAATCAGTTAACGATGAAATCAGTTAACGATGAAATCAGTTAACGATGAAATCAGTTAACGATGAAATCAGTTAAATGAAGATGAAATCAGTTAACGATGAAATCAGTTAACGATGAAATCAGTTAAAGATGAAATCAGTTAAATGAAGATGAAATCAGTTAACGATGAAATCAGTTAACGATGAAATCAGTTAAATGAAGATGAAATCAGTTAACGATGAAATCAGTTAACGATGGAATCAGTTAACGATGAAATCAGTTAACGATGAAATCAGTTAAATGAAGATGAAATCAGTTAACGATGAAATCAGTTAACGATGAAATCAGTTAACGATGAAATCAATTAAATGAAGATGAAATCAGTTAACGATGAAATCAGTTAAATGAAGATGAAATCAGTTAACGATGAAATCAGTTAAATGAAGATGAAATCAGTTAACGATGAAATCAGTTAAATGAAGAATGAAAATGAAATCAGTTAAATGAAGATGAAATCAGTTAACGATGAAATCAGTTAACGATGGAATCAGTTAACGATGAAATCAGTTAACGATGAAATCAGTTAACGATGAAATCAGTTAAATGAAGATGAAATCAGTTAACGATGAAATCAGTTAAATGAAGATGAAATCAGTTAACGATGAAATCAGTTAACGATGGAATCAGTTAACGATGAAATCAGTTAACGATGAAATCAGTTAAATGAAGATGAAATCAGTTAACGATGAAATCAGTTAACGATGAAATCAGTTAACGATGAAATCAGTTAAATGAAGATGAAATCAGTTAACGATGAAATCAGTTAAAGATGAAATCAGTTAACGATGAAATCAGTTAACGATGAAATCAGTTAAATGAAGATGAAATCAGTTAACGATGAAATCAATTAAATGAAGATGAAATCAGTTAACGATGAAATCAGTTAAAAGAAGATGAAATCAGTTAACGATGAAATCAGTTAACGATGAAATCAGTTAAATGAAGATGAAATCAGTTAACGATGAAATCAGTTAACGATGGAATCAGTTAAATGAAGATGAAATCAGTTAACGATGAAATCAGTTAACGATGGAATCAGTTAACGATGAAATCAGTTAACGATGAAATCAGTTAACGATGGAATCAGTTAAATGAAGATGAAATCAGTTAACGATGAAATCAGTTAACGATGAAATCAGTTAACGATGAAATCAGTTAAATGAAGATGAAATCAGTTAAATGAAGATGAAATCAGTTAACGATGAAATCAGTTAACGATGAAATCAGTTAAATGAAGATGAAATCAGTTAACGATGAAATCAGTTAAAGATGAAATCAGTTAACGATGGAATAAGTTAACGATGAAATCAGTTAACGATGAAATCAGTTAAATGAAGATGAAATCAGTTAACGATGAAATCAGTTAACGATAAAATCAGTTAAAGATGAAATCAGTTAACGATGAAATCAGTTAAAAATGAAATCAGTTAACGATGAAATCAGTTAACGATGGAATCAGTTAAATGAAGATGAAATCAGTTAAATGAAGATGAAATCAGTTAACGATGAAATCAGTTAACGATAAAATCAGTTAACGATGAAATCAGTTAACGATGAAATCAGTTAACGATGAAATCAGTTAAATGAAGATGAAATCAGTTAACGATGAAATCAGTTAAATGAAGATGAAATCAGTTAACGATGAAATCAGTTAACGATGAAATCAGTTAACGATGAAATCAGTTAAATGAAGAATGAAAATGAAATCAGTTAACGATGAGATCAGTTAAAGATGAAATCAGTTAACGATGAAATCAGTTAACGATGAAATCAGTTAAATGAAGATGAAATCAGTTAACGATGAAATCAGTTAATGATGGAATCAGTTAAATGAAGATGAAATCAGTTAACGATGAAATCAGTTAACGATGAAATCAGTTAACGATGAAATCAGTTAACGATGAAATCAGTTAACGATGAAATCAGTTAAATGAAGATGAAATCAGTTAAATGAAGATGAAATCAGTTAACGATGAAATCAGTTAACGATGAAATCAGTTCAATGAAGATGAAATCAGTTAACGATGAAATCAGTTAACGATAAAATCAGTTAACGATGAAATCAGTTAAATGGAGATGAAATCAGTTAACGATGAAATCAGTTAAAGATGAAATCAGTTAACGATGAAATCAGTTAACGATGGAATCAGTTAAATGAAGATGAAATCAGTTAACGATGAAATCAGTTAACGATGAAATCAGTTAAATGAAGATGAAATCAGTTAACGATGAAATCAGTTAACGATGAAATCAGTTAAATGGAGATGAAATCAGTTAACGATGAAATCAGTTAAAGATGAAATCAGTTAACGATGGAATCAGTTAACGATGAAATCAGTTAACGATGAAATCAGTTAAATGAAGATGAAATCAGTTAACGATGGAATCAGTTAAATGAAGATGAAATCAGGTAACGATGAAATCAGTTAACGATGAAATCAGTTAACGATGAAATCAGTTAAATGAAGAATGAAAATGAAATCAGTTAAATGAAGATGAAATCAGTTAACGATGAAATCAGTTAACGATGAAATCAGTTAACGATGAAATCAGTTACAGATGAAATCAGTTACATGAAGATTAAATCAGTTAACGATGAAATCAGTTAAAGATGAAATCAGTTAACGATGAAATCAGTTAACGATGAAATCAGTTAAATGAAGATGAAATCAGTTAACGATGAAATCAGTTAAAGATGAAATCAGTTAACGATGAAATCAGTTAACGATGAAATCAGTTAAATGAAGATGAAATCAGTTAACGATGAAATCAGTTAACGATGGAATCAGTTAAATGAAGATGAAATCAGTTAACGATGAAATCAGTTAACGATGAAATCAGTTAAATGAAGATGAAATCAGTTAACGATGAAATCAGTTAACGATGAAATCAGTTAAATGAAGATGAAATCAGTTAACGATGAAATCAGTTAAAGATGAAATCAGTTAACGATGAAATCAGTTAAATGAAGATGAAATCAGTTAACGATGAAATCAGTTAACGATGAAATCAGTTAACGATGAAATCAGTTAAATGAAGATGAAATCAGTTAACGATGAAATCAGTTAACGATGGAATCAGTTAACGATGAAATCAGTTAAATGAAGATGAAATCAGTTAAATGAAGATGAAATCAGTTAACGATGTAATCAGTTAAAGATGAAATCAGTTAACGATGAAATCAGTTAACGATGGAATCAGTTAACGATGAAATCAGTTAACGATGGAATCAGTTAAATGAAGATGAAATCAGTTAACGATGAAATCAGTTAAATGAAGATGAAATCAGTTAACGATGAAATCAGTTAACGATGGAATCAGTTAAATGAAGATGAAATCAGTTAACGATGAAATCAGTTAAAGATGAAATCAGTTAACGATGAAATCAGTTAACGATGAAATCAGTTAAATGAAGATGAAATCAGTTAACGATGAAATCAGTTAACGATGAAATCAGTTAAATGAAGATGAAATCAGTTAACGATGAAATCAGTTAAAGATGAAATCAGTTAACGATGAAATCAGTTAAATGAAGAATGAAAATGAAATCAGTTAAGTGAAGATGAAATCAGTTAACGATGAAATCAGTTAACGATGGAATCAGTTAAATGAAGATGAAATCAGTTAACGATGAAATCAGTTAAAGATGAAATCAGTTACAGATGAAATCAGTTACATGAAGATTAAATCAGTTAACGATGAAATCAGTTAAAGATGAAATCAGTTAACGATGAAATCAGTTAAATGAAGAATGAAAATGAAATCAGTCAACGATGAAATCAGTTAACGATGAAATCAGTTAAATGAAGATGAAATCAGTTAACGATGAAATCAGTTAAAGATGAAATCAGTTAACGATGAAATCAGTTAACGATGAAATCAGTTAAATGAAGATGAAATCAGTTAACGATGAAATCAGTTAAATGAAGATGAAATCAGTTAACGATGAAATCAGTTAACGATGAAATCAGTTAAATGAAGATGAAATCAGTTAACGATGAAATCATTTAACGTTGAAATCAGTTAACGATGAAATCAGTTAAATGAAGATGAAATCAGTTAACGATGAAATCAGTTAAAGATGAAATCAGTTAACGATGAAATCAGTTAAATGAAGATGAAATCAGTTAACGATGAAATCAGTTAACGATGAAATCAGTTAAATGAAGATGAAATCAGTTAACGATGAAATCAGTTAAAGATGAAATCAGTTAACGATGGAATCAGTTAACGATGAAATCAGTTAAATGAAGATGAAATCAGTTAAATGAAGATGAAATCAGTTAACGATGAAATCAGTTAACGATGGAATCAGTTAACGATGAAATCAGTTAACGATGGAATCAGTTAAATGAAGATGAAATCAGTTAACGATGAAATCAGTTAAATGAAGATGAAATCAGTTAACGATGAAATCAGTTAACGATGGAATCAGTTAAATGAAGATGAAATCAGTTAACGATGAAATCAGTTAAAGATGAAATCAGTTAACGATGAAATCAGTTAACGATGAAATCAGTTAAATGAAGATGAAATCAGTTAACGATGAAATCAGTTAACGATGGAATCAGTTAAATGAAGATGAAATCAGTTAACGATGAAATCAGTTAAATGAAGATGAAATCAGTTAACGATGAAATCATTTAACGATGAAATCAGTTAACGATGAAATCAGTTAAATGAAGATGAAATCAGTTAACGATGAAATCAGTTAAAGATGAAATCAGTTAACGATGAAATCAGTTAACGATGGAATCAGTTAAATGAAGATGAAATCAGTTAACGATGAAATCAGTTAAATGAAGATGAAATCAGTTAACGATGAAATCAGTTAACGATGAAATCAGTTAAATGAAGATGAAATCAGTTAACGATGAAATCAGTTAACGATGAAATCAGTTAAATGAAGATGAAATCAGTTAACGATGAAATCAGTTAACGATGAAATCAGTTAAATGAAGATGAAATCAGTTAACGATGAAATCAGTTAAAGATGAAATCAGTTAAATGAAGATGAAATCAGTTAACGATGAAATCAGTTAAATGAAGATGAAATCAGTTAACGATGAAATCAGTTAAAGATGAAATCAGTTAACGATGGAATCAGTTAAATGAAGATGAAATCAGTTAACGATGAAATCAGTTAAAGATGAAATCAGTTAACGATGAAATCAGTTAACGATGAAATCAGTTAAATGAAGATGAAATCAGTTAACGATGAAATCAGTTAAAGATGAAATCAGTTAACGATGAAATCAGTTAACGATGAAATCAGTTAACGATGAAATCAGTTAACGATGGAATCAGTTAAATGAAGATGAAATCAGTTAACGATGAAATCAGTTAACGATGAAATCAGTTAAATGAAGATGAAATCAGTTAACGATGAAATCAGTTAACGATGAAATCAGTTAAATGAAGATGAAATCAGTTAACGATGAAATCAGTTAACGATGAAATCAGTTAAATGAAGATGAAATCAGTTAACGATGAAATCAGTTAACGATGAAATCAATTAAATGAAGATGAAATCAGTTAACGATGAAATCAGTTAACGATGAAATCAGTTAAATGAAGATGAAATCAGTTAAGGATGAAATCAGTTAACGATGAAATCAGTTAAATGAAGATGAAATCAGTTAACGATGAAATCAGTTAACGATGGAATCAGTTAACGATGAAATCAGTTAACGATGAAATCAGTTAAATGAAGATGAAATCAGTTAACGATGAAATCAGTTAACGATGAAATCAGTTAACGATGAAATCAGTTAAATGAAGACGAAATCAGTTAACGATGAAATCAGTTAAATGAAGACGAAATCAGTTAACGATGAAATCAGTTAAATGAAGATGAAATCAGTTAACGATGAAATCAGTTAACGATGAAATCAGTTAAATGAAGATGAAATCAGTTAACGATGAAATCAGTTAACGATGAAATCAGTTAAATGAAGATGAAATCAGTTAACGATGAAATCAGTTAACGATGAAATCAGTTAAATGAAGATGAAATCAGTTAACGATGAAATCAGTTAAAGATGAAATCAGTTAAATGAAGATGAAATCAGTTAACGATGAAATCAGTTAAATGAAGATGAAATCAGTTAACGATGAAATCAGTTAAAGATGAAATCAGTTAACGATGGAATCAGTTAAATGAAGATGAAATCAGTTAACGATGAAATCAGTTAAAGATGAAATCAGTTAACGATGAAATCAGTTAACGATGAAATCAGTTAAATGAAGATGAAATCAGTTAACGATGAAATCAGTTAAAGATGAAATCAGTTAACGATGAAATCAGTTAACGATGAAATCAGTTAACGATGAAATCAGTTAACGATGGAATCAGTTAAATGAAGATGAAATCAGTTAACGATGAAATCAGTTAACGATGAAATCAGTTAAATGAAGATGAAATCAGTTAACGATGAAATCAGTTAACGATGAAATCAGTTAAATGAAGATGAAATCAGTTAACGATGAAATCAGTTAACGATGAAATCAGTTAAATGAAGATGAAATCAGTTAACGATGAAATCAGTTAACGATGAAATCAATTAAATGAAGATGAAATCAGTTAACGATGAAATCAGTTAACGATGAAATCAGTTAAATGAAGATGAAATCAGTTAAGGATGAAATCAGTTAACGATGAAATCAATTAAATGAAGATGAAATCAGTTAACGATGAAATCAGTTAAATGAAGATGAAATCAGTTAACGATGAAATCAGTTAACGATGGAATCAGTTAACGATGAAATCAGTTAACGATGAAATCAGTTAAATGAAGATGAAATCAGTTAACGATGAAATCAGTTAACGATGAAATCAGTTAACGATGAAATCAGTTAAATGAAGACGAAATCAGTTAACGATGAAATCAGTTAAATGAAGACGAAATCAGTTAACGATGAAATCAGTTAAATGAAGATGAAATCAGTTAACGATGAAATCAGTTAAATGAAGATGAAATCAGTTAACGATGAAATCAGTTAACGATGAAATCAGTTAAATGAAGATGAAATCAGTTAACGATGAAATCAGTGAACGATGAAATCAGTTAAATGAAGATGAAATCAGTTAACGATGAAATCAGTTAACGATGAAATCAGTTAACGATGAAATCAGTTAAATGAAGATGAAATCAGTTAACGATGAAATCAGTTTAAGATGAAATCAGTTAACGATGAAATCAGTTAACGATGAAATCAGTTAAATGAAGATGAAATCAGTTAACGATGAAATCAGTTAACGATGAAATCAGTTAACGATGGAATCAGTTAAATGAAGATGAAATCAGTTAACGATGAAATCAGTTAACGATGAAATCAGTTAACGATGAAATCAGTTAAATGAAGATGAAATCAGTTAACGATGAAATCAGTTAAATGAAGATGAAATCAGTTAACGATGAAATCAGTTAACGATGAAATCAGTTAACGATGAAATCAATTAAATGAAGATGAAATCAGTTAACGATGAAATCAGTTAAATGAAGATGAAATCAGTTAACGATGAAATCAGTTAACGATGAAATCAGTTAACTGAAGATGAAATCAGTTAACGATGAAATCAGTTAAATGAAGAATGAAAATGAAATCAGTTAAATGAAGATGAAATCAGTTAACGATGAAATCAGTTAAATGAAGATGAAATCAGTTAACGATGAAATCAGTTAACGATGAAATCAGTTAACGATGGAATCAGTTAACGATGAAATCAGTTAAATGAAGATGAAATCAGTTAACGATGAAATCAGTTAACGATGAAATCAGTTAAATGAAGATGAAATCAGTTAACGATGAAATCAGTTAACAATGAAATCAGTTAAATGAAGATGAAATCAGTTAACGATGAAATCAGTTAAAGATGAAATCAGTTAACGATGAAATCAGTTAACGATGAAATCAGTTAAATGAAGATGAAATCAGTTAACGATGAAATCAGTTAAAGATGAAATCAGTTAACGATGAAATCAGTTAACGATGAAATCAGTTAAATGAAGATGAAATCAGTTAACGATGAAATCAGTTAACGATGAAATCAGTTAAATGAAGATGAAATCAGTTAACGATGAAATCAGTTAACGATGAAATCAGTTAAATGAAGATGAAATCAGTTAACGATGAAATCAGTTAAAGATGAAATCAGTTAACGATGAAATCAGTTAAATGAAGATGAAATCAGTTAACGATGAAATCAGTTAACGATGAAATCAGTTAACGATGAAATCAGTTAAATGAAGATGAAATCAGTTAACGATGAAATCAGTTAACGATGAAATCAGTTAACGATGGAATCAGTTAACGATGAAATCAGTTAAATGAAGATGAAATCAGTTAAATGAAGATGAAATCAGTTAACGATGAAATCAGTTAAAGATGAAATCAGTTAACGATGAAATCAGTTAACGATGGAATCAGTTAACGATGAAATCAGTTAACGATGGAATCAGTTAAATGAAGATGAAATCAGTTAACGATGAAATCAGTTAAATGAAGATGAAATCAGTTAACGATGAAATCAGTTAACGATGGAATCAGTTAAATGAAGATGAAATCAGTTAACGATGAAATCAGTTAAAGATGAAATCAGTTAACGATGAAATCAGTTAACGATGAAATCAGTTAAATGAAGATGAAATCAGTTAACGATGAAATCAGTTAACGATGAAATCAGTTAAATGAAGATGAAATCAGTTAACGATGAAATCAGTTAAAGATGAAATCAGTTAACGATGAAATCAGTTAAAGATGAAATCAGTTAAATGAAGAATGAAAATGAAATCAGTTAAGTGAAGATGAAATCAGTTAACGATGAAATCAGTTAACGATGGAATCAGTTAAATGAAGATGAAATCAGTTAACGATGAAATCAGTTAAAGATGAAATCAGTTACAGATGAAATCAGTTACATGAAGATTAAATCAGTTAACGATGAAATGAGTTAAAGATGAAATCAGTTAACGATGAAATCAGTTAACGATGAAATCAGTTAACGATGAAATCAGTTAAATGAAGATGAAATCAGTTAACGATGAAATCAGTTAAAGATGAAATCAGTTAACGATGAAATCAGTTAACGATGAAATCAGTTAAATGAAGATGAAATCAGTTAACGATGAAATCAGTTAAAGATGAAATCAGTTAACGATGAAATCAGTTAACGATGAAATCAGTTAAATGAAGATGAAATCAGTTAACGATGAAATCAGTTAACGATGGAATCAGTTAAATGAAGATGAAATCAGTTAACGATGAAATCAGTTAACGATGAAATCAGTTAAATGAAGATGAAATCAGTTAACGATGAAATCATTTAACGTTGAAATCAGTTAACGATGAAATCAGTTAAATGAAGATGAAATCAGTTAACGATGAAATCAGTTAAAGATGAAATCAGTTAACGATGAAATCAGTTAAATGAAGATGAAATCAGTTAACGATGAAATCAGTTAACGATGAAATCAGTTAAATGAAGATGAAATCAGTTAACGATGAAATCAGTTAAAGATGAAATCAGTTAACGATGGAATCAGTTAACGATGAAATCAGTTAAATGAAGATGAAATCAGTTAAATGAAGATGAAATCAGTTAACGATGAAATCAGTTAACGATGGAATCAGTTAACGATGAAATCAGTTAACGATGGAATCAGTTAAATGAAGATGAAATCAGTTAACGATGAAATCAGTTAAATGAAGATGAAATCAGTTAACGATGAAATCAGTTAACGATGGAATCAGTTAAATGAAGATGAAATCAGTTAACGATGAAATCAGTTAAAGATGAAATCAGTTAACGATGAAATCAGTTAACGATGAAATCAGTTAAATGAAGATGAAATCAGTTAACGATGAAATCAGTTAACGATGAAATCAGTTAACGATGGAATCAGTTAAATGAAGATGAAATCAGTTAACGATGAAATCAGTTAAATGAAGATGAAATCAGTTAACGATGAAATCATTTAACGATGAAATCAGTTAACGATGAAATCAGTTAAATGAAGATGAAATCAGTTAACGATGAAATCAGTTAAAGATGAAATCAGTTAACGATGAAATCAGTTAACGATGGAATCAGTTAAATGAAGATGAAATCAGTTAACGATGAAATCAGTTAAATGAAGATGAAATCAGTTAACGATGAAATCAGTTAAATGAAGATGAAATCAGTTAACGATGAAATCAGTTAACGATGAAATCAGTTAACGATGAAATCAGTTAAATATGAAATCAGTTAACGATGAAATCAGTTAAATGAAGATGAAATCAGTTAACGATGAAATCAGTTAACGATGAAATCAGTTAAATGAAGATGAAATCAGTTAACGATGAAATCAGTTAAAGATGAAATCAGTTAAATGAAGATGAAATCAGTTAACGATGAAATCAGTTAAATGAAGATGAAATCAGTTAACGATGAAATCAGTTAAAGATGAAATCAGTTAACGATGGAATCAGTTAAATGAAGATGAAATCAGTTAACTATGAAATCAGTTAAAGATGAAATCAGTTAACGATGAAATCAGTTAACGATGAAATCAGTTAAATGAAGATGAAATCAGTTAACGATGAAATCAGTTAAAGATGAAATCAGTTAACGATGAAATCAGTTAACGATGAAATCAGTTAACGATGGAATCAGTTAAATGAAGATGAAATCAGTTAACGATGAAATCAGTTAACGATGAAATCAGTTAAATGAAGATGAAATCAGTTAACGATGAAATCAGTTAACGATGAAATCAGTTAAATGAAGATGAAATCAGTTAACGATGAAATCAGTTAACGATGAAATCAGTTAAATGAAGATGAAATCAGTTAACGATGAAATCAGTTAACGATGAAATCAATTAAATGAAGATGAAATCAGTTAACGATGAAATCAGTTAACGATGAAATCAGTTAAATGAAGATGAAATCAGTTAAGGATGAAATCAGTTAACGATGAAATCAATTAAATGAAGATGAAATCAGTTAACGATGAAATCAGTTAAATGAAGATGAAATCAGTTAACGATGAAATCAGTTAACGATGGAATCAGTTAACGATGAAATCAGTTAACGATGAAATCAGTTAAATGAAGATGAAATCAGTTAACGATGAAATCAGTTAACGATGAAATCAGTTAACGATGAAATCAGTTAAATGAAGACGAAATCAGTTAAATGAAGACGAAATCAGTTAAATGAAGACGAAATCAGTTAACGATGAAATCAGTTAAATGAAGATGAAATCAGTTAACGATGAAATCAGTTAAATGAAGATGAAATCAGTTAACGATGAAATCAGTTAACGATGAAATCAGTTAACGATGAAATCAGTGAACGATGAAATCAGTTAAATGAAGATGAAATCAGTTAACGATGAAATCAGTTAACGATGGAATCAGTTAACGATGAAATCAGTTAACGATGAAATCAGTTAAATGAAGATGAAATCAGTTAACGATGAAATCAGTTAACGATGAAATCAATTAAATGAAGATGAAATCAGTTAACGATGAAATCAGTTAAATGAAGATGAAATCAGTTAACGATGAAATCAGTTAAATGAAGATGAAATCAGTTAACGATGAAATCAGTTAAATGAAGAATGAAAATGAAATCAGTTAAATGAAGATGAAATCAGTTAACGATGAAATCAGTTAACGATGAAATCAGTTAACGATGAAATCAATTAAATGAAGATGAAATCAGTTAACGATGAAATCAGTTAAATGAAGAATGAAAATGAAATCAGTTAAATGAAGATGAAATCAGTTAACGATGAAATCAGTTAACGATGAAATCAGTTAAATGAAGATGAAATCAGTTAAATGAAGATGAAATCAGTTAACGATGAAATCAGTTAAAGATGAAATCAGTTAAATGAAGAATGAAGATGAAATCAGTTAACGATGAAATCAGTTAAATGAAGATGAAATCAGTTAACGATGAAATCAGTTAACGATGAAATCAGTTAAATGAAGATGAAATCAGTTAACGATGAAATCAGTTAAATGAAGAATGAAGATGAAATCAGTTAACGATGAAATCAATTAACGATGAAATCAGTTAACGATGAAATCAGTTAAATGAAGATGAAATCAGTTAACGATGAAATCAGTTAAATGAAGATGAAATCAGTTAACGATGAAATCAGTTAAATGAAGAATGAAGATGAAATCAGTTAACGATGAAATCAATTAACGATGAAATCAGTTAACGATGAAATCAGTTAAATGAAGATGAAATCAGTTAACGATGAAATCAGTTAACGATGAAATCAGTTAACGATGAAATCAGTTAAATGAAGAATGAAAATGAAATCAGTTAACGATGAAATCAATTAACGATGAAATCAGTTAACGATGAAATCAGTTAAATGAAGATGAAATCAGTTAACGATGAAATCAGTTAACGATGAAATCAGTTAAATGAAGATGAAATCAGTTAACGATGAAATCAGTTAACGATGAAATCAGTTAACGATGAAATCAGTTAAATGAAGATGAAATCAGTTAACGATGAAATCAGTTAACGATGAAATCAGTTAACGATGAAATCAATTAAATGAAGATGAAATCAGTTAACGATGAAATCAGTTAACGATGAAATCAGTTAAATGAAGATGAAATCAGTTAAATGAAGATGAAATCAGTTAACGATGAAATCAGTTAACGATGAAATCAGTTAAATGAAGATGAAATCAGTTAACGATGAAATCAGTTAAATGAAGATGAAATCAGTTAACGATGAAATCAGTTAACGATGAAATCAGTTAAATGAAGAATGAAAATGAAATCAGTTAACGATGAAATCAGTTAAAGATGAAATCAGTTAAAGATGAAATCAGTTAACGATGAAATCAGTTAACGATGAAATCAGTTAACGATGAAATCAGTTAAATGAAGATGAAATCAGTTAACGATGAAATCAGTTAAATGAAGAATGAAAATGAAATCAGTTAAATGAAGATGAAATCAGTTAACGATGAAATCAGTTAACGATGAAATCAGTTAACGATGAAATCAGTTAAATGAAGATGAAATCAGTTAACGATGAAATCAGTTAACAATGAAATCAGTTAAATGAAGATGAAATCAGTTAACGATGAAATCAGTTAACGATGAAATCAGTTAAATGAAGATGAAATCAGTTAAAGATGAAATCAGTTAACGATGAAATCAGTTAACGATGAAATCAGTTAAATGAAGATGAAATCAGTTAACGATGAAATCAGTTAACGATGAAATCAATTAACGATGAAATCAGTTAAATGAAGATGAAATCAGTTAACGATGAAATCAGTTAAAGATGAAATCAGTTAAATGAAGAATGAAGATGAAATCAGTTAACGATGAAATCAGTTAAATGAAGATGAAATCAGTTAACGATGAAATCAGTTAACGATGAAATCAGTTAAATGAAGATGAAATCAGTTAACGATGAAATCAGTTAAATGAAGAATGAAGATGAAATCAGTTAACGATGAAATCAATTAACGATGAAATCAGTTAACGATGAAATCAGTTAAATGAAGATGAAATCAGTTAACGATGAAATCAGTTAACGATGAAATCAGTTAAATGAAGAATGAAAATGAAATCAGTTAACGATGAAATCAGTTAAAGATGAAATCAGTTAAATGAAGAATGAAGATGAAATCAGTTAACGATGAAATCAGTTAAATGAAGATGAAATCAGTTAACGATGAAATCAGTTAACGATGAAATCAGTTAACGATGAAATCAGTTAAATGAAGATGAAATCAGTTAACGATGAAATCAGTTAAATGAAGAATGAAGATGAAATCAGTTAACGATGAAATCAATTAACGATGAAATCAGTTAACGATGAAATCAGTTAAATGAAGATGAAATCAGTTAACGATGAAATCAGTTAACGATGAAATCAGTTAAATGAAGAATGAAAATGAAATCAGTTAACGATGAAATCAATTAACGATGAAATCAGTTAACGATGAAATCAGTTAAATGAAGATGAAATCAGTTAACGATGAAATCAGTTAACGATGAAATCAGTTAACGATGAAATCAGTTAACGATGAAATCAGTTAAATGAAGATGAAATCAGTTAACGATGAAATCAGTTAACGATGAAATCAGTTAACGATGAAATCAATTAAATGAAGATGAAATCAGTTAACGATGAAATCAGTTAACGATGAAATCAGTTAAATGAAGATGAAATCAGTTAAATGAAGATGAAATCAGTTAACGATGAAATCAGTTAACGATGAAATCAGTTAACGATGAAATCAGTTAAATGAAGATGAAATCAGTTAAAGATGAAATCAGTTAACGATGAAATCAGTTAAATGAAGATGAAATCAGTTAACGATGAAATCAGTTAACGATGAAATCAATTAACGATGAAATCAGTTAAATGAAGATGAAATCAGTTAACGATGAAATCAGTTAAAGATGAAATCAGTTAACGATGAAATCAGTTAACGATGAAATCAGTTAAATGAAGATGAAATCAGTTAACGATGAAATCAGTTAACGATGAAATCAGTTAACGATGAAATCATTTAAATGAAGATGAAATCAGTTAACGATGAAATCAGTTAACGATGAAATCAGTTAACGATGAAATCAGTTAAATGAAGATGAAATCAGTTAACGATGAAATCAGTTAAATGAAGATGAAATCAGTTAACGATGAAATCAGTTAACGATGAAATCAGTTAAATGAAGATGAAATCAGTTAACGATGAAATCAGTTAAAGATGAAATCAGTTAACGATGGAATAAGTTAACGATGAAATCAGTTAACGATGAAATCAGTTAAATGAAGATGAAATCAGTTAACGATGAAATCAGTTAACGATAAAATCAGTTAAAGATGAAATCAGTTAACGATGAAATCAGTTAAAAATGAAATCAGTTAACGATGAAATCAGTTAACGATGGAATCAGTTAAATGAAGATGAAATCAGTTAAATGAAGATGAAATCAGTTAACGATGAAATCAGTTAACGATAAAATCAGTTAACGATGAAATCAGTTAACGATGAAATCAGTTAACGATGAAATCAGTTAAATGAAGATGAAATCAGTTAACGATGAAATCAGTTAAATGAAGATGAAATCAGTTAACGATGAAATCAGTTAACGATGAAATCAGTTAACGATGAAATCAGTTAAATGAAGAATGAAAATGAAATCAGTTAACGATGAGATCAGTTAAAGATGAAATCAGTTAACGATGAAATCAGTTAACGATGAAATCAGTTAAATGAAGATGAAATCAGTTAACGATGAAATCAGTTAATGATGGAATCAGTTAAATGAAGATGAAATCAGTTAACGATGAAATCAGTTAACGATGAAATCAGTTAACGATGAAATCAGTTAAATGAAGATGAAATCAGTTAAATGAAGATGAAATCAGTTAACGATGAAATCAGTTAACGATGAAATCAGTTCAATGAAGATGAAATCAGTTAACGATGAAATCAGTTAACGATAAAATCAGTTAACGATGAAATCAGTTAAATGGAGATGAAATCAGTTAACGATGAAATCAGTTAAAGATGAAATCAGTTAACGATGAAATCAGTTAAAGATGAAATCAGTTAACGATGAAATCAGTTAACGATGGAATCAGTTAAATGAAGATGAAATCAGTTAACGATGAAATCAGTTAACGATGAAATCAGTTAAATGAAGATGAAATCAGTTAACGATGAAATCAGTTAACGATGAAATCAGTTAAATGGAGATGAAATCAGTTAACGATGAAATCAGTTAAAGATGAAATCAGTTAACGATGGAATCAGTTAACGATGAAATCAGTTAACGATGAAATCAGTTAAATGAAGATGAAATCAGTTAACGATGGAATCAGTTAAATGAAGATGAAATCAGGTAACGATGAAATCAGTTAACGATGAAATCAGTTAACGATGAAATCAGTTAAATGAAGAATGAAAATGAAATCAGTTAAATGAAGATGAAATCAGTTAACGATGAAATCAGTTAACGATGAAATCAGTTACAGATGAAATCAGTTACATGAAGATTAAATCAGTTAACGATGAAATCAGTTAAAGATGAAATCAGTTAACGATGAAATCAGTTAACGATGAAATCAGTTAAATGAAGATGAAATCAGTTAACGATGAAATCAGTTAAAGATGAAATCAGTTAACGATGAAATCAGTTAACGATGAAATCAGTTAAATGAAGATGAAATCAGTTAACGATGAAATCAGTTAACGATGGAATCAGTTAAATGAAGATGAAATCAGTTAACGATGAAATCAGTTAACGATGAAATCAGTTAAATGAAGATGAAATCAGTTAACGATGAAATCAGTTAACGATGAAATCAGTTAAATGAAGATGAAATCAGTTAACGATGAAATCAGTTAAATGAAGATGAAATCAGTTAACGATGAAATCAGTTAAAGATGAAATCAGTTAACGATGAAATCAGTTAAATGAAGATGAAATCAGTTAACGATGAAATCAGTTAACGATGAAATCAGTTAACGATGAAATCAGTTAAATGAAGATGAAATCAGTTAACGATGAAATCAGTTAACGATGGAATCAGTTAACGATGAAATCAGTTAAATGAAGATGAAATCAGTTAAATGAAGATGAAATCAGTTAACGATGTAATCAGTTAAAGATGAAATCAGTTAACGATGAAATCAGTTAACGATGGAATCAGTTAACGATGAAATCAGTTAACGATGGAATCAGTTAAATGAAGATGAAATCAGTTAACGATGAAATCAGTTAAATGAAGATGAAATCAGTTAACGATGAAATCAGTTAACGATGGAATCAGTTAAATGAAGATGAAATCAGTTAACGATGAAATCAGTTAAAGATGAAATCAGTTAACGATGAAATCAGTTAACGATGAAATCAGTTAAATGAAGATGAAATCAGTTAACGATGAAATCAGTTAACGATGAAATCAGTTAAATGAAGATGAAATCAGTTAACGATGAAATCAGTTAAAGATGAAATCAGTTAACGATGAAATCAGTTAAATGAAGAATGAAAATGAAATCAGTTAAGTGAAGATGAAATCAGTTAACGATGAAATCAGTTAACGATGGAATCAGTTAAATGAAGATGAAATCAGTTAACGATGAAATCAGTTAAAGATGAAATCAGTTACAGATGAAATCAGTTACATGAAGATTAAATCAGTTAACGATGAAATCAGTTAAAGATGAAATCAGTTAACGATGAAATCAGTTAAATGAAGAATGAAAATGAAATCAGTCAACGATGAAATCAGTTAACGATGAAATCAGTTAAATGAAGATGAAATCAGTTAACGATGAAATCAGTTAAAGATGAAATCAGTTAACGATGAAATCAGTTAACGATGAAATCAGTTAAATGAAGATGAAATCAGTTAACGATGAAATCAGTTAAATGAAGATGAAATCAGTTAACGATGAAATCAGTTAAATGAAGATGAAATCAGTTAACGATGAAATCAGTTAACGATGAAATCAGTTAAATGAAGATGAAATCAGTTAACGATGAAATCATTTAACGTTGAAATCAGTTAACGATGAAATCAGTTAAATGAAGATGAAATCAGTTAACGATGAAATCAGTTAAAGATGAAATCAGTTAACGATGAAATCAGTTAAATGAAGATGAAATCAGTTAACGATGAAATCAGTTAACGATGAAATCAGTTAAATGAAGATGAAATCAGTTAACGATGAAATCAGTTAAAGATGAAATCAGTTAACGATGGAATCAGTTAACGATGAAATCAGTTAAATGAAGATGAAATCAGTTAAATGAAGATGAAATCAGTTAACGATGAAATCAGTTAACGATGGAATCAGTTAACGATGAAATCAGTTAACGATGGAATCAGTTAAATGAAGATGAAATCAGTTAACGATGAAATCAGTTAAATGAAGATGAAATCAGTTAACGATGAAATCAGTTAACGATGGAATCAGTTAAATGAAGATGAAATCAGTTAACGATGAAATCAGTTAAAGATGAAATCAGTTAACGATGAAATCAGTTAACGATGAAATCAGTTAAATGAAGATGAAATCAGTTAACGATGAAATCAGTTAACGATGGAATCAGTTAAATGAAGATGAAATCAGTTAACGATGAAATCAGTTAAATGAAGATGAAATCAGTTAACGATGAAATCAGTTAACGATGAAATCAGTTAACGATGAAATCAGTTAAATGAAGATGAAATCAGTTAACGATGAAATCAGTTAAAGATGAAATCAGTTAACGATGAAATCAGTTAACGATGAAATCAGTTAACGATGAAATCAGTTAACGATGAAATCAGTTAAATGAAGATGAAATCAGTTAACGATGAAATCAGTTAACGATGAAATCAGTTAAATGAAGATGAAATCAGTTAACGATGAAATCAGTTAACGATGAAATCAGTTAACGATGAAATCAGTTAAATGAAGATGAAATCAGTTAACGATGAAATCAGTTAACGATGAAATCAGTTAAATGAAGATGAAATCAGTTAACGATGAAATCAGTTAAAGATGAAATCAGTTAAATGAAGATGAAATCAGTTAACGATGAAATCAGTTAAATGAAGATGAAATCAGTTAACGATGAAATCAGTTAAAGATGAAATCAGTTAACGATGGAATCAGTTAAATGAAGATGAAATCAGTTAACGATGAAATCAGTTAAAGATGAAATCAGTTAACGATGAAATCAGTTAACGATGAAATCAGTTAAATGAAGATGAAATCAGTTAACGATGAAATCAGTTAAAGATGAAATCAGTTAACGATGAAATCAGTTAACGATGAAATCAGTTAACGATGAAATCAGTTAACGATGGAATCAGTTAAATGAAGATGAAATCAGTTAACGATGAAATCAGTTAACGATGAAATCAGTTAAATGAAGATGAAATCAGTTAACGATGAAATCAGTTAACGATGAAATCAGTTAAATGAAGATGAAATCAGTTAACGATGAAATCAGTTAACGATGAAATCAGTTAAATGAAGATGAAATCAGTTAACGATGAAATCAGTTAACGATGAAATCAATTAAATGAAGATGAAATCAGTTAACGATGAAATCAGTTAACGATGAAATCAGTTAAATGAAGATGAAATCAGTTAAGGATGAAATCAGTTAACGATGAAATCAATTAAATGAAGATGAAATCAGTTAACGATGAAATCAGTTAAATGAAGATGAAATCAGTTAACGATGAAATCAGTTAACGATGGAATCAGTTAACGATGAAATCAGTTAACGATGAAATCAGTTAAATGAAGATGAAATCAGTTAACGATGAAATCAGTTAACGATGAAATCAGTTAACGATGAAATCAGTTAAATGAAGACGAAATCAGTTAACGATGAAATCAGTTAAATGAAGACGAAATCAGTTAACGATGAAATCAGTTAAATGAAGATGAAATCAGTTAACGATGAAATCAGTTAAATGAAGATGAAATCAGTTAACGATGAAATCAGTTAACGATGAAATCAGTTAAATGAAGATGAAATCAGTTAACGATGAAATCAGTGAACGATGAAATCAGTTAAATGAAGATGAAATCAGTTAACGATGAAATCAGTTAAATGAAGATGAAATCAGTTAAAGATGAAATCAGTTAACGATGGAATCAGTTAACGATGAAATCAGTTAACGATGAAATCAGTTAAATAAAGATGAAATCAGTTAACGATGAAATCAGTTAACGATGAAATCAGTTAAATGAAGATGAAATCAGTTAACGATGAAATCAGTTAACGATGAAATCAGTTAACGATGAAATCAGTTAACGATGAAATCAGTTAACGATGAAATCAGTTAAATGAAGATGAAATCAGTTAACGATGAAATCAGTTAACGATGAAATCAGTTAACGATGAAATCAGTTAAAGATGAAATCAGTTAAATGAAGATGAAATCAGTTAACGATGAAATCAGTTAACGATGAAATCAGTTAAATGAAGATGAAATCAGTTAACGATGAAATCAGTTAACGATGGAATCAGTTAACGATGAAATCAGTTAACGATGAAATCAGTTAAATGAAGATGAAATCAGTTAACGATGAAATCAGTTAACGATGAAATCAGTTAACGATGAAATCAATTAAATGAAGATGAAATCAGTTAACGATGAAATCAGTTAAATGAAGATGAAATCAGTTAACGATGAAATCAGTTAAATGAAGATGAAATCAGTTAACGATGAAATCAGTTAAATGAAGAATGAAAATGAAATCAGTTAAATGAAGATGAAATCAGTTAACGATGAAATCAGTTAACGATGGAATCAGTTAACGATGAAATCAGTTAACGATGAAATCAGTTAACGATGAAATCAGTTAAATGAAGATGAAATCAGTTAACGATGAAATCAGTTAAATGAAGATGAAATCAGTTAACGATGAAATCAGTTAACGATGGAATCAGTTAACGATGAAATCAGTTAACGATGAAATCAGTTAAATGAAGATGAAATCAGTTAACGATGAAATCAGTTAACGATGAAATCAGTTAACGATGAAATCAGTTAAATGAAGATGAAATCAGTTAACGATGAAATCAGTTAAAGATGAAATCAGTTAACGATGAAATCAGTTAACGATGAAATCAGTTAAATGAAGATGAAATCAGTTAACGATGAAATCAATTAAATGAAGATGAAATCAGTTAACGATGAAATCAGTTAAAAGAAGATGAAATCAGTTAACGATGAAATCAGTTAACGATGAAATCAGTTAAATGAAGATGAAATCAGTTAACGATGAAATCAGTTAACGATGGAATCAGTTAAATGAAGATGAAATCAGTTAACGATGAAATCAGTTAACGATGGAATCAGTTAACGATGAAATCAGTTAACGATGAAATCAGTTAACGATGGAATCAGTTAAATGAAGATGAAATCAGTTAACGATGAAATCAGTTAACGATGAAATCAGTTAAATGAAGATGAAATCAGTTAACGATGAAATCAGTTAAAGATGAAATCAGTTAACGATGGAATAAGTTAACGATGAAATCAGTTAACGATGAAATCAGTTAAATGAAGATGAAATCAGTTAACGATGAAATCAGTTAACGATAAAATCAGTTAAAGATGAAATCAGTTAACGATGAAATCAGTTAAAAATGAAATCAGTTAACGATGAAATCAGTTAACGATGGAATCAGTTAAATGAAGATGAAATCAGTTAAATGAAGATGAAATCAGTTAACGATGAAATCAGTTAACGATAAAATCAGTTAACGATGAAATCAGTTAACGATGAAATCAGTTAACGATGAAATCAGTTAAATGAAGATGAAATCAGTTAACGATGAAATCAGTTAAATGAAGATGAAATCAGTTAACGATGAAATCAGTTAACGATGAAATCAGTTAACGATGAAATCAGTTAAATGAAGAATGAAAATGAAATCAGTTAACGATGAGATCAGTTAAAGATGAAATCAGTTAACGATGAAATCAGTTAACGATGAAATCAGTTAAATGAAGATGAAATCAGTTAACGATGAAATCAGTTAATGATGGAATCAGTTAAATGAAGATGAAATCAGTTAACGATGAAATCAGTTAACGATGAAATCAGTTAACGATGAAATCAGTTAAATGAAGATGAAATCAGTTAAATGAAGATGAAATCAGTTAACGATGAAATCAGTTAACGATGAAATCAGTTCAATGAAGATGAAATCAGTTAACGATGAAATCAGTTAACGATAAAATCAGTTAACGATGAAATCAGTTAAATGGAGATGAAATCAGTTAACGATGAAATCAGTTAAAGATGAAATCAGTTAACGATGAAATCAGTTAAAGATGAAATCAGTTAACGATGAAATCAGTTAACGATGGAATCAGTTAAATGAAGATGAAATCAGTTAACGATGAAATCAGTTAACGATGAAATCAGTTAAATGAAGATGAAATCAGTTAACGATGAAATCAGTTAACGATGAAATCAGTTAAATGGAGATGAAATCAGTTAACGATGAAATCAGTTAAAGATGAAATCAGTTAACGATGGAATCAGTTAACGATGAAATCAGTTAACGATGAAATCAGTTAAATGAAGATGAAATCAGTTAACGATGGAATCAGTTAAATGAAGATGAAATCAGGTAACGATGAAATCAGTTAACGATGAAATCAGTTAACGATGAAATCAGTTAAATGAAGAATGAAAATGAAATCAGTTAAATGAAGATGAAATCAGTTAACGATGAAATCAGTTAACGATGAAATCAGTTAACGATGAAATCAGTTACAGATGAAATCAGTTACATGAAGATTAAATCAGTTAACGATGAAATCAGTTAAAGATGAAATCAGTTAACGATGAAATCAGTTAACGATGAAATCAGTTAAATGAAGATGAAATCAGTTAACGATGAAATCAGTTAAAGATGAAATCAGTTAACGATGAAATCAGTTAACGATGAAATCAGTTAAATGAAGATGAAATCAGTTAACGATGAAATCAGTTAACGATGGAATCAGTTAAATGAAGATGAAATCAGTTAACGATGAAATCAGTTAACGATGAAATCAGTTAAATGAAGATGAAATCAGTTAACGATGAAATCAGTTAACGATGAAATCAGTTAAATGAAGATGAAATCAGTTAACGATGAAATCAGTTAAAGATGAAATCAGTTAACGATGAAATCAGTTAAATGAAGATGAAATCAGTTAACGATGAAATCAGTTAACGATGAAATCAGTTAACGATGAAATCAGTTAAATGAAGATGAAATCAGTTAACGATGAAATCAGTTAACGATGGAATCAGTTAACGATGAAATCAGTTAAATGAAGATGAAATCAGTTAAATGAAGATGAAATCAGTTAACGATGTAATCAGTTAAAGATGAAATCAGTTAACGATGAAATCAGTTAACGATGGAATCAGTTAACGATGAAATCAGTTAACGATGGAATCAGTTAAATGAAGATGAAATCAGTTAACGATGAAATCAGTTAAATGAAGATGAAATCAGTTAACGATGAAATCAGTTAACGATGGAATCAGTTAAATGAAGATGAAATCAGTTAACGATGAAATCAGTTAAAGATGAAATCAGTTAACGATGAAATCAGTTAACGATGAAATCAGTTAAATGAAGATGAAATCAGTTAACGATGAAATCAGTTAACGATGAAATCAGTTAAATGAAGATGAAATCAGTTAACGATGAAATCAGTTAAAGATGAAATCAGTTAACGATGAAATCAGTTAAATGAAGAATGAAAATGAAATCAGTTAAGTGAAGATGAAATCAGTTAACGATGAAATCAGTTAACGATGGAATCAGTTAAATGAAGATGAAATCAGTTAACGATGAAATCAGTTAAAGATGAAATCAGTTACAGATGAAATCAGTTACATGAAGATTAAATCAGTTAACGATGAAATCAGTTAAAGATGAAATCAGTTAACGATGAAATCAGTTAAATGAAGAATGAAAATGAAATCAGTCAACGATGAAATCAGTTAACGATGAAATCAGTTAAATGAAGATGAAATCAGTTAACGATGAAATCAGTTAAAGATGAAATCAGTTAACGATGAAATCAGTTAACGATGAAATCAGTTAAATGAAGATGAAATCAGTTAACGATGAAATCAGTTAAATGAAGATGAAATCAGTTAACGATGAAATCAGTTAACGATGAAATCAGTTAAATGAAGATGAAATCAGTTAACGATGAAATCATTTAACGTTGAAATCAGTTAACGATGAAATCAGTTAAATGAAGATGAAATCAGTTAACGATGAAATCAGTTAAAGATGAAATCAGTTAACGATGAAATCAGTTAAATGAAGATGAAATCAGTTAACGATGAAATCAGTTAACGATGAAATCAGTTAAATGAAGATGAAATCAGTTAACGATGAAATCAGTTAAAGATGAAATCAGTTAACGATGGAATCAGTTAACGATGAAATCAGTTAAATGAAGATGAAATCAGTTAAATGAAGATGAAATCAGTTAACGATGAAATCAGTTAACGATGGAATCAGTTAACGATGAAATCAGTTAACGATGGAATCAGTTAAATGAAGATGAAATCAGTTAACGATGAAATCAGTTAAATGAAGATGAAATCAGTTAACGATGAAATCAGTTAACGATGGAATCAGTTAAATGAAGATGAAATCAGTTAACGATGAAATCAGTTAAAGATGAAATCAGTTAACGATGAAATCAGTTAACGATGAAATCAGTTAAATGAAGATGAAATCAGTTAACGATGAAATCAGTTAACGATGGAATCAGTTAAATGAAGATGAAATCAGTTAACGATGAAATCAGTTAAATGAAGATGAAATCAGTTAACGATGAAATCATTTAACGATGAAATCAGTTAACGATGAAATCAGTTAAATGAAGATGAAATCAGTTAACGATGAAATCAGTTAAAGATGAAATCAGTTAACGATGAAATCAGTTAACGATGGAATCAGTTAAATGAAGATGAAATCAGTTAACGATGAAATCAGTTAAATGAAGATGAAATCAGTTAACGATGAAATCAGTTAACGATGAAATCAGTTAAATGAAGATGAAATCAGTTAACGATGAAATCAGTTAACGATGAAATCAGTTAAATGAAGATGAAATCAGTTAACGATGAAATCAGTTAACGATGAAATCAGTTAAATGAAGATGAAATCAGTTAACGATGAAATCAGTTAAAGATGAAATCAGTTAAATGAAGATGAAATCAGTTAACGATGAAATCAGTTAAATGAAGATGAAATCAGTTAACGATGAAATCAGTTAAAGATGAAATCAGTTAACGATGGAATCAGTTAAATGAAGATGAAATCAGTTAACGATGAAATCAGTTAAAGATGAAATCAGTTAACGATGAAATCAGTTAACGATGAAATCAGTTAAATGAAGATGAAATCAGTTAACGATGAAATCAGTTAAAGATGAAATCAGTTAACGATGAAATCAGTTAACGATGAAATCAGTTAACGATGAAATCAGTTAACGATGGAATCAGTTAAATGAAGATGAAATCAGTTAACGATGAAATCAGTTAACGATGAAATCAGTTAAATGAAGATGAAATCAGTTAACGATGAAATCAGTTAACGATGAAATCAGTTAAATGAAGATGAAATCAGTTAACGATGAAATCAGTTAACGATGAAATCAGTTAAATGAAGATGAAATCAGTTAACGATGAAATCAGTTAACGATGAAATCAATTAAATGAAGATGAAATCAGTTAACGATGAAATCAGTTAACGATGAAATCAGTTAAATGAAGATGAAATCAGTTAAGGATGAAATCAGTTAACGATGAAATCAGTTAAATGAAGATGAAATCAGTTAACGATGAAATCAGTTAACGATGGAATCAGTTAACGATGAAATCAGTTAACGATGAAATCAGTTAAATGAAGATGAAATCAGTTAACGATGAAATCAGTTAACGATGAAATCAGTTAACGATGAAATCAGTTAAATGAAGACGAAATCAGTTAACGATGAAATCAGTTAAATGAAGACGAAATCAGTTAACGATGAAATCAGTTAAATGAAGATGAAATCAGTTAACGATGAAATCAGTTAACGATGAAATCAGTTAAATGAAGATGAAATCAGTTAACGATGAAATCAGTTAACGATGAAATCAGTTAAATGAAGATGAAATCAGTTAACGATGAAATCAGTTAACGATGAAATCAGTTAAATGAAGATGAAATCAGTTAACGATGAAATCAGTTAACGATGAAATCAGTTAAATGAAGATGAAATCAGTTAACGATGAAATCAGTTAAATGAAGATGAAATCAGTTAACGATGAAATCAGTTAAAGATGAAATCAGTTAACGATGGAATCAGTTAAATGAAGATGAAATCAGTTAACGATGAAATCAGTTAAAGATGAAATCAGTTAACGATGAAATCAGTTAACGATGAAATCAGTTAAATGAAGATGAAATCAGTTAACGATGAAATCAGTTAAAGATGAAATCAGTTAACGATGAAATCAGTTAACGATGAAATCAGTTAACGATGAAATCAGTTAACGATGGAATCAGTTAAATGAAGATGAAATCAGTTAACGATGAAATCAGTTAACGATGAAATCAGTTAAATGAAGATGAAATCAGTTAACGATGAAATCAGTTAACGATGAAATCAGTTAAATGAAGATGAAATCAGTTAACGATGAAATCAGTTAACGATGAAATCAGTTAAATGAAGATGAAATCAGTTAACGATGAAATCAGTTAACGATGAAATCAATTAAATGAAGATGAAATCAGTTAACGATGAAATCAGTTAACGATGAAATCAGTTAAATGAAGATGAAATCAGTTAAGGATGAAATCAGTTAACGATGAAATCAATTAAATGAAGATGAAATCAGTTAACGATGAAATCAGTTAAATGAAGATGAAATCAGTTAACGATGAAATCAGTTAACGATGGAATCAGTTAACGATGAAATCAGTTAACGATGAAATCAGTTAAATGAAGATGAAATCAGTTAACGATGAAATCAGTTAACGATGAAATCAGTTAACGATGAAATCAGTTAAATGAAGACGAAATCAGTTAACGATGAAATCAGTTAAATGAAGACGAAATCAGTTAACGATGAAATCAGTTAAATGAAGATGAAATCAGTTAACGATGAAATCAGTTAAATGAAGATGAAATCAGTTAACGATGAAATCAGTTAACGATGAAATCAGTTAAATGAAGATGAAATCAGTTAACGATGAAATCAGTGAACGATGAAATCAGTTAAATGAAGATGAAATCAGTTAACGATGAAATCAGTTAACGATGAAATCAGTTAACGATGAAATCAGTTAAATGAAGATGAAATCAGTTAACGATGAAATCAGTTTAAGATGAAATCAGTTAACGATGAAATCAGTTAACGATGAAATCAGTTAAATGAAGATGAAATCAGTTAACGATGAAATCAGTTAACGATGAAATCAGTTAACGATGGAATCAGTTAAATGAAGATGAAATCAGTTAACGATGAAATCAGTTAACGATGAAATCAGTTAACGATGAAATCAGTTAAATGAAGATGAAATCAGTTAACGATGAAATCAGTTAAATGAAGATGAAATCAGTTAACGATGAAATCAGTTAACGATGAAATCAGTTAACGATGAAATCAATTAAATGAAGATGAAATCAGTTAACGATGAAATCAGTTAAATGAAGATGAAATCAGTTAACGATGAAATCAGTTAACGATGAAATCAGTTAACTGAAGATGAAATCAGTTAACGATGAAATCAGTTAAATGAAGAATGAAAATGAAATCAGTTAAATGAAGATGAAATCAGTTAACGATGAAATCAGTTAAATGAAGATGAAATCAGTTAACGATGAAATCAGTTAACGATGAAATCAGTTAACGATGGAATCAGTTAACGATGAAATCAGTTAAATGAAGATGAAATCAGTTAACGATGAAATCAGTTAACGATGAAATCAGTTAAATGAAGATGAAATCAGTTAACGATGAAATCAGTTAACAATGAAATCAGTTAAATGAAGATGAAATCAGTTAACGATGAAATCAGTTAAAGATGAAATCAGTTAACGATGAAATCAGTTAACGATGAAATCAGTTAAATGAAGATGAAATCAGTTAACGATGAAATCAGTTAAAGATGAAATCAGTTAACGATGAAATCAGTTAACGATGAAATCAGTTAAATGAAGATGAAATCAGTTAACGATGAAATCAGTTAACGATGAAATCAGTTAAATGAAGATGAAATCAGTTAACGATGAAATCAGTTAACGATGAAATCAGTTAAATGAAGATGAAATCAGTTAACGATGAAATCAGTTAAAGATGAAATCAGTTAACGATGAAATCAGTTAAATGAAGATGAAATCAGTTAACGATGAAATCAGTTAACGATGAAATCAGTTAACGATGAAATCAGTTAAATGAAGATGAAATCAGTTAACGATGAAATCAGTTAACGATGAAATCAGTTAACGATGGAATCAGTTAACGATGAAATCAGTTAAATGAAGATGAAATCAGTTAAATGAAGATGAAATCAGTTAACGATGAAATCAGTTAAAGATGAAATCAGTTAACGATGAAATCAGTTAACGATGGAATCAGTTAACGATGAAATCAGTTAACGATGGAATCAGTTAAATGAAGATGAAATCAGTTAACGATGAAATCAGTTAAATGAAGATGAAATCAGTTAACGATGAAATCAGTTAACGATGGAATCAGTTAAATGAAGATGAAATCAGTTAACGATGAAATCAGTTAAAGATGAAATCAGTTAACGATGAAATCAGTTAACGATGAAATCAGTTAAATGAAGATGAAATCAGTTAACGATGAAATCAGTTAACGATGAAATCAGTTAAATGAAGATGAAATCAGTTAACGATGAAATCAGTTAAAGATGAAATCAGTTAACGATGAAATCAGTTAAAGATGAAATCAGTTAAATGAAGAATGAAAATGAAATCAGTTAAGTGAAGATGAAATCAGTTAACGATGAAATCAGTTAACGATGGAATCAGTTAAATGAAGATGAAATCAGTTAACGATGAAATCAGTTAAAGATGAAATCAGTTACAGATGAAATCAGTTACATGAAGATTAAATCAGTTAACGATGAAATGAGTTAAAGATGAAATCAGTTAACGATGAAATCAGTTAACGATGAAATCAGTTAACGATGAAATCAGTTAAATGAAGATGAAATCAGTTAACGATGAAATCAGTTAAAGATGAAATCAGTTAACGATGAAATCAGTTAACGATGAAATCAGTTAAATGAAGATGAAATCAGTTAACGATGAAATCAGTTAAAGATGAAATCAGTTAACGATGAAATCAGTTAACGATGAAATCAGTTAAATGAAGATGAAATCAGTTAACGATGAAATCAGTTAACGATGGAATCAGTTAAATGAAGATGAAATCAGTTAACGATGAAATCAGTTAACGATGAAATCAGTTAAATGAAGATGAAATCAGTTAACGATGAAATCATTTAACGTTGAAATCAGTTAACGATGAAATCAGTTAAATGAAGATGAAATCAGTTAACGATGAAATCAGTTAAAGATGAAATCAGTTAACGATGAAATCAGTTAAATGAAGATGAAATCAGTTAACGATGAAATCAGTTAACGATGAAATCAGTTAAATGAAGATGAAATCAGTTAACGATGAAATCAGTTAAAGATGAAATCAGTTAACGATGGAATCAGTTAACGATGAAATCAGTTAAATGAAGATGAAATCAGTTAAATGAAGATGAAATCAGTTAACGATGAAATCAGTTAACGATGGAATCAGTTAACGATGAAATCAGTTAACGATGGAATCAGTTAAATGAAGATGAAATCAGTTAACGATGAAATCAGTTAAATGAAGATGAAATCAGTTAACGATGAAATCAGTTAACGATGGAATCAGTTAAATGAAGATGAAATCAGTTAACGATGAAATCAGTTAAAGATGAAATCAGTTAACGATGAAATCAGTTAACGATGAAATCAGTTAAATGAAGATGAAATCAGTTAACGATGAAATCAGTTAACGATGAAATCAGTTAACGATGGAATCAGTTAAATGAAGATGAAATCAGTTAACGATGAAATCAGTTAAATGAAGATGAAATCAGTTAACGATGAAATCATTTAACGATGAAATCAGTTAACGATGAAATCAGTTAAATGAAGATGAAATCAGTTAACGATGAAATCAGTTAAAGATGAAATCAGTTAACGATGAAATCAGTTAACGATGGAATCAGTTAAATGAAGATGAAATCAGTTAACGATGAAATCAGTTAAATGAAGATGAAATCAGTTAACGATGAAATCAGTTAACGATGAAATCAGTTAAATGAAGATGAAATCAGTTAACGATGAAATCAGTTAACGATGAAATCAGTTAACGATGAAATCAGTTAAATGAAGATGAAATCAGTTAACGATGAAATCAGTTAACGATGAAATCAGTTAAATGAAGATGAAATCAGTTAACGATGAAATCAGTTAAAGATGAAATCAGTTAAATGAAGATGAAATCAGTTAACGATGAAATCAGTTAAATGAAGATGAAATCAGTTAACGATGAAATCAGTTAAAGATGAAATCAGTTAACGATGGAATCAGTTAAATGAAGATGAAATCAGTTAACTATGAAATCAGTTAAAGATGAAATCAGTTAACGATGAAATCAGTTAACGATGAAATCAGTTAAATGAAGATGAAATCAGTTAACGATGAAATCAGTTAAAGATGAAATCAGTTAACGATGAAATCAGTTAACGATGAAATCAGTTAACGATGGAATCAGTTAAATGAAGATGAAATCAGTTAACGATGAAATCAGTTAACGATGAAATCAGTTAAATGAAGATGAAATCAGTTAACGATGAAATCAGTTAACGATGAAATCAGTTAAATGAAGATGAAATCAGTTAACGATGAAATCAGTTAACGATGAAATCAGTTAAATGAAGATGAAATCAGTTAACGATGAAATCAGTTAACGATGAAATCAATTAAATGAAGATGAAATCAGTTAACGATGAAATCAGTTAACGATGAAATCAGTTAAATGAAGATGAAATCAGTTAAGGATGAAATCAGTTAACGATGAAATCAATTAAATGAAGATGAAATCAGTTAACGATGAAATCAGTTAAATGAAGATGAAATCAGTTAACGATGAAATCAGTTAACGATGGAATCAGTTAACGATGAAATCAGTTAACGATGAAATCAGTTAAATGAAGATGAAATCAGTTAACGATGAAATCAGTTAACGATGAAATCAGTTAACGATGAAATCAGTTAAATGAAGACGAAATCAGTTAACGATGAAATCAGTTAAATGAAGACGAAATCAGTTAACGATGAAATCAGTTAAATGAAGATGAAATCAGTTAACGATGAAATCAGTTAAATGAAGATGAAATCAGTTAACGATGAAATCAGTTAACGATGAAATCAGTGAACGATGAAATCAGTGAACGATGAAATCAGTTAAATGAAGATGAAATCAGTTAACGATGAAATCAGTTAACGATGGAATCAGTTAACGATGAAATCAGTTAACGATGAAATCAGTTAAATGAAGATGAAATCAGTTAACGATGAAATCAGTTAACGATGAAATCAATTAAATGAAGATGAAATCAGTTAACGATGAAATCAGTTAAATGAAGATGAAATCAGTTAACGATGAAATCAGTTAAATGAAGATGAAATCAGTTAACGATGAAATCAGTTAAATGAAGAATGAAAATGAAATCAGTTAAATGAAGATGAAATCAGTTAACGATGAAATCAGTTAACGATGAAATCAGTTAAATGAAGATGAAATCAGTTAACGATGAAATCAGTTAAATGAAGATGAAATCAGTTAACGATGAAATCAGTTAACGATGGAATCAGTTAACGATGAAATCAGTTAACGATGAAATCAGTTAAATGAAGATGAAATCAGTTAACGATGAAATCAGTTAACGATGAAATCAGTTAAATGAAGATGAAATCAGTTAACGATGAAATCAGTTAAATGAAGATGAAATCAGTTAAATGAAGATGAAATCAGTTAACGATGAAATCAGTTAACGATGAAATCAGTTAACGATGAAATCAGTTAACGATGAAATCAATTAAATGAAGATGAAATCAGTTAACGATGAAATCAGTTAAATGAAGATGAAATCAGTTAACGATGAAATCAGTTAACGATGAAATCAGTTAACTGAAGATGAAATCAGTTAACGATGAAATCAGTTAAATGAAGAATGAAAATGAAATCAGTTAAATGAAGATGAAATCAGTTAACGATGAAATCAGTTAACGATGAAATCAGTTAACGATGGAATCAGTTAACGATGAAATCAGTTAAATGAAGATGAAATCAGTTAACGATGAAATCAGTTAACGATGAAATCAGTTAAATGAAGATGAAATCAGTTAACGATGAAATCAGTTAAATGAAGAATGAAAATGAAATCAGTTAAATGAAGATGAAATCAGTTAACGATGAAATCAGTTAAATGAAGATGAAATCAGTTAACGATGAAATCAGTTAACGATGGAATCAGTTAACGATGAAATCAGTTAACGATGAAATCAGTTAACGATGAAATCAGTTAAATGAAGATGAAATCAGTTAACGATGAAATCAGTTAACAATGAAATCAGTTAAATGAAGATGAAATCAGTTAACGATGAAATCACTTAACGATGAAATCAGTTAAATGAAGATGAAATCAGTTAACGATGAAATCAGTTAAAGATGAAATCAGTTAACGATGGAATCAGTTAACGATGAAATCAGTTAACGATGAAATCAGTTAAATGAAGATGAAATCAGTTAACGATGAAATCAGTTAACGATGAAATCAGTTAAATGAAGATGAAATCAGTTAACGATGAAATCAGTTAACGATGAAATCAGTTAACGATGAAATCAGTTAACGATGAAATCAGTTAAATGAAGATGAAATCAGTTAACGATGAAATCAGTTAACGATGAAATCAGTTAAATGAAGATGAAATCAGTTAACGATGGAATCAGTTAACAATGAAATCAGTTAAATGAAGATGAAATCAGTTAACGATGAAATCAGTTAACGATGAAATCAGTTAACGATGAAATCAATTAAATGAAGATGAAATCAGTTAACGATGAAATCAGTTAAATGAAGATGAAATCAGTTAACGATGAAATCAGTTAAAGATGAAATCAGTTAACGATGAAATCAGTTAACGATGAAATCAGTTAAATGAAGATGAAATCAGTTAACGATGAAATCAGTTAAATGAAGAATGAAAATGAAATCAGTTAAATGAAGATGAAATCAGTTAACGATGAAATCAGTTAACGATGAAATCAGTTAACGATGAAATCAGTTAAATGAAGATGAAATCAGTTAACGATGAAATCAGTAAAATGAAGATGAAATCAGTTAACGATGAAATCAGTTAACGATGGAATCAGTTAACGATGAAATCAGTTAACGATGAAATCAGTTAACGATGGAATCAGTTAAATGAAGATGAAATCAGTTAACGATGAAATCAGTTAACGATGGAATCAGTTAACGATGGAATCAGTTAACGATGGAATCAGTTAAATGAAGATGAAATCAGTTAACGATGAAATCAGTTAACGATGAAATCAGTTAACGATGGAATCAGTTAAATGAAGATGAAATCAGTTAACGATGAAATCAGTTAACGATGAAATCAGTTAACGATGAAATCAGTTAAATGAAGATGAAATCAGTTAACGATGAAATCAGTTAAATGAAGATGAAATCAGTTAACGATGAAATCAGTTAACGATGAAATCAGTTAAATGAAGATGAAATCAGTTAACGATGAAATCAGTTAAAGATGAAATCAGTTAACGATGGAATCAGTTAACGATGAAATCAGTTAAATGAAGATGAAATCAGTTAACGATGAAATCAGTTAACGATAAAATCAGTTAAAGATGAAATCAGTTAACGATGAAATCAGTTAAAAATGAAATCAGTTAACGATGAAATCAGTTAACGATGGAATCAGTTAAATGAAGATGAAATCAGTTAAATGAAGATGAAATCAGTTAACGATGAAATCAGTTAACGATGAAATCAGTTAACGATGAAATCAGTTAAATGAAGATGAAATCAGTTAACGATGAAATCAGTTAAATGAAGATGAAATCAGTTAACGATGAAATCAGTTAACGATGAAATCAGTTAACGATGAAATCAGTTAAATGAAGAATGAAAATGAAATCAGTTAACGATGAGATCAGTTAAAGATGAAATCAGTTAAATGAAGAATGAAAATGAAATCAGTTAACGATGAGATCAGTTAAAGATGAAATCAGTTAACGATGAAATCAGTTAAATGAAGATGAAATCAGTTAACGATGAAATCAGTTAAATGAAGATGAAATCAGTTAACGATGGAATCAGTTAACGATGAAATCAGTTAACGATGAAATCAGTTAAATGAAGATGAAATCAGTTAAATGAAGATGAAATCAGTTAACGATGAAATCAGTTAACGATGGAATCAGTTAAATGAAGATGAAATCAGTTAACGATGAAATCAGTTAACGATGAAATCAGTTAACGATGAAATCAGTTAAATGAAGATGAAATCAGTTAAATGAAGATGAAATCAGTTAACGATGAAATCAGTTAAAAATGAAATCAGTTAACGATGGAATCAGTTAACGATGAAATCAGTTAAATGAAGATGAAATCAGTTAAATGAAGATGAAATCAGTTAACGATGAAATCAGTTAAAGATGAAATCAGTTAACGATGAAATCAGTTAACGATGGAATCAGTTAACGATGAAATCAGTTAACGATGGAATCAGTTAAATGAAGATGAAATCAGTTAACGATGAAATCAGTTAAATGAAGATGAAATCAGTTAACGATGAAATCAGTTAACGATGGAATCAGTTAAATGAAGATGAAATCAGTTAACGATGAAATCAGTTAAAGATGAAATCAGTTAACGATGAAATCAGTTAACGATGAAATCAGTTAAATGAAGATGAAATCAGTTAAATGAAGATGAAATCAGTTAACGATGAAATCAGTTAACGATGAAATCAGTTAAATGAAGATGAAATCAGTTAACGATGAAATCAGTTAAAGATGAAATCAGTTAACGATGAAATCAGTTAAATGAAGAATGAAAATGAAATCAGTTAAATGAAGATGAAATCAGTTAAAGATGAAATCAGTTAAAGATGAAATCAGTCACAGATGAAATCAGTTACATGAAGATTAAATCAGTTAACGATGAAATCAGTTAAAGATGAAATCAGTTAAATGAAGAATGAAAATGAAATCAGTCAACGATGAAATCAGTTAACGATGAAATCAGTTAAATGAAGATGAAATCAGTTAACGATGAAATCAGTTAAAGATGAAATCAGTTAACGATGAAATCAGTTAACGATGAAATCAGTTAAATGAAGATGAAATCAGTTAACGATGAAATCAGTTAACGATGGAATCAGTTAAATGAAGATGAAATCAGTTAACGATGAAATCAGTTAACGATGAAATCAGTTAAATGAAGATGAAATCAGTTAACGATGAAATCATTTAACGATGAAATCAGTTAACGATGAAATCAGTTAAATGAAGATGAAATCAGTTAACGATGAAATCAGTTAAAGATGAAATCAGTTAACGATGAAATCAGTTAAATGAAGATGAAATCAGTTAACGATGAAATCAGTTAACGATGAAATCAGTTAACGATGAAATCAGTTAAATGAAGATGAAATCAGTTAACGATGAAATCAGTTAAAGATGAAATCAGTTAACGATGGAATCAGTTAACGATGAAATCAGTTAAATGAAGATGAAATCAGTTAAATGAAGATGAAATCAGTTAACGATGAAATCAGTTAACGATGAAATCAGTTAACGATGGAATCAGTTAACGATGAAATCAGTTAACGATGGAATCAGTTAAATGAAGATGAAATCAGTTAACGATGAAATCAGTTAAATGAAGATGAAATCAGTTAACGATGAAATCAGTTAACGATGGAATCAGTTAAATGAAGATGAAATCAGTTAACGATGAAATCAGTTAAAGATGAAATCAGTTAACGATGAAATCAGTTAACGATGAAATCAGTTAAATGAAGATGAAATCAGTTAACGATGAAATCAGTTAACGATGAAATCAGTTAACGATGGAATCAGTTAAATGAAGATGAAATCAGTTAACGATGAAATCAGTTAAATGAAGATGAAATCAGTTAACGATGAAATCATTTAACGATGAAATCAGTTAACGATGAAATCAGTTAAATGAAGATGAAATCAGTTAACGATGAAATCAGTTAAAGATGAAATCAGTTAACGATGAAATCAGTTAACGATGAAATCAGTTAACGATGAAATCAGTTAACGATGGAATCAGTTAAATGAAGATGAAATCAGTTAACGATGAAATCAGTTAAATGAAGATGAAATCAGTTAACGATGAAATCAGTTAACGATGAAATCAGTTAAATGAAGATGAAATCAGTTAACGATGAAATCAGTTAACGATGAAATCAGTTAACGATGGAATCAGTTAAATGAAGATGAAATCAGTTAACGATGAAATCAGTTAACGATGAAATCAGTTAACGATGAAATCAGTTAAATGAAGATGAAATCAGTTAACGATGAAATCAGTTAACGATGAAATCAGTTAACGATGAAATCAGTTAAATGAAGACGAAATCAGTTAACGATGAAATCAGTTAAATGAAGACGAAATCAGTTAACGATGAAATCAGTTAAATGAAGATGAAATCAGTTAACGATGAAATCAGTTAAATGAAGATGAAATCAGTTAACGATGAAATCAGTTAACGATGAAATCAGTTAAATGAAGATGAAATCAGTGAACGATGAAATCAGTGAACGATGAAATCAGTTAAATGAAGATGAAATCAGTTAACGATGAAATCAGTTAACGATGAAATCAGTTAACGATGAAATCAGTTAAATGAAGATGAAATCAGTTAACGATGAAATCAGTTAACGATGAAATCAGTTAACGATGAAATCACTTAACGATGAAATCAGTTAAATGAAGATGAAATCAGTTAACGATGAAATCAGTTAACGATGAAATCAGTTAACGATGGAATCAGTTAACGATGAAATCAGTTAACGATGAAATCAGTTAAATGAAGATGAAATCAGTTAACGATGAAATCAGTTAACGATGAAATCAGTTAAATGAAGATGAAATCAGTTAACGATGAAATCAGTTAACGATGAAATCAGTTAACGATGAAATCAGTTAAATGAAGATGAAATCAGTTAACGATGAAATCAGTTAACGATGAAATCAGTTAACGATGAAATCAGTTAACGATGAAATCAGTTAAATGAAGATGAAATCAGTTAACGATGAAATCAGTTAACGATGAAATCAGTTAAATGAAGATGAAATCAGTTAACGATGAAATCAGTTAACGATGGAATCAGTTAACGATGAAATCAGTTAACGATGAAATCAGTTAAATGAAGATGAAATCAGTTAACGATGAAATCAGTTAACGATGAAATCAGTTAACGATGAAATCAATTAAATGAAGATGAAATCAGTTAACGATGAAATCAGTTAAATGAAGATGAAATCAGTTAACGATGAAATCAGTTAAATGAAGATGAAATCAGTTAACGATGAAATCAGTTAAATGAAGAATGAAAATGAAATCAGTTAAATGAAGATGAAATCAGTTAACGATGAAATCAGTTAACGATGAAATCAGTTAACGATGAAATCAGTTAAATGAAGATGAAATCAGTTAACGATGAAATCAGTTAAATGAAGATGAAATCAGTTAACGATGAAATCAGTTAACGATGGAATCAGTTAACGATGAAATCAGTTAACGATGAAATCAGTTAAATGAAGATGAAATCAGTTAACGATGAAATCAGTTAACGATGAAATCAGTTAAATGAAGATGAAATCAGTTAACGATGAAATCAGTTAAAGATGAAATCAGTTAACGATGAAATCAGTTAACGATGAAATCAGTTAAATGAAGATGAAATCAGTTAACGATGAAATCAGTTAACGATGAAATCAGTTAACGATGGAATCAGTTAAATGAAGATGAAATCAGTTAACGATGAAATCAGTTAACGATGAAAACAGTTAAATGAAGATGAAATCAGTTAACGATGAAATCAGTTAAATGAAGATGAAATCAGTTAACGATGAAATCAGTTAACGATGAAATCAGTTAACGATGGAATCAGTTAACGATGAAATCAGTTAACGATGGAATCAGTTAAATGAAGATGAAATCAGTTAACGATGAAATCAGTTAAATGAAGATGAAATCAGTTAACGATGAAATCAGTTAACGATGGAATCAGTTAAATGAAGATGAAATCAGTTAACGATGAAATCAGTTAAAGATGAAATCAGTTAACGATGAAATCAGTTAACGATGAAATCAGTTAAATGAAGATGAAATCAGTTAACGATGAAATCAGTTAACGATGAAATCAGTTAACGATGAAATCAGTTAAATGAAGATGAAATCAGTTAACGATGAAATCAGTTAAATGAAGATGAAATCAGTTAACGATGAAATCAGTTAACGATGGAATCAGTTAACGATGAAATCAGTTAACGATGAAATCAGTTAAATGAAGATGAAATCAGTTAACGATGAAATCAGTTAACGATGAAATCAGTTAACGATGAAATCAGTTAAATGAAGATGAAATCAGTTAACGATGAAATCAGTTAAAGATGAAATCAGTTAACGATGAAATCAGTTAACGATGAAATCAGTTAAATGAAGATGAAATCAGTTAACGATGAAATCAGTTAACGATGAAATCAGTTAACGATGGAATCAGTTAAATGAAGATGAAATCAGTTAACGATGAAATCAGTTAACGATGAAAACAGTTAAATGAAGATGAAATCAGTTAACGATGAAATCAGTTAAATGAAGATGAAATCAGTTAACGATGAAATCAGTTAACGATGAAATCAGTTAACGATGGAATCAGTTAACGATGAAATCAGTTAACGATGGAATCAGTTAAATGAAGATGAAATCAGTTAACGATGAAATCAGTTAAATGAAGATGAAATCAGTTAACGATGAAATCAGTTAACGATGGAATCAGTTAAATGAAGATGAAATCAGTTAACGATGAAATCAGTTAAAGATGAAATCAGTTAACGATGAAATCAGTTAACGATGAAATCAGTTAAATGAAGATGAAATCAGTTAACGATGAAATCAGTTAACGATGAAATCAGTTAACGATGGAATCAGTTAAATGAAGATGAAATCAGTTAACGATGAAATCAGTTAAATGAAGATGAAATCAGTTAACGATGAAATCATTTAACGATGAAATCAGTTAACGATGAAATCAGTTAAATGAAGATGAAATCAGTTAACGATGAAATCAGTTAAAGATGAAATCAGTTAACGATGAAATCAGTTAACGATGGAATCAGTTAAATGAAGATGAAATCAGTTAACGATGAAATCAGTTAAATGAAGATGAAATCAGTTAACGATGAAATCAGTTAACGATGAAATCAGTTAAATGAAGATGAAATCAGTTAACGATGAAATCAGTTAACGATGAAATCAGTTAACGATGGAATCAGTTAAATGAAGATGAAATCAGTTAACGATGAAATCAGTTAACGATGAAATCAGTTAACGATGAAATCAGTTAAATGAAGATGAAATCAGTTAACGATGAAATCAGTTAACGATGAAATCAGTTAACGATGAAATCAGTTAAATGAAGACGAAATCAGTTAACGATGAAATCAGTTAAATGAAGACGAAATCAGTTAACGATGAAATCAGTTAAATGAAGATGAAATCAGTTAACGATGAAATCAGTTAAATGAAGATGAAATCAGTTAACGATGAAATCAGTTAACGATGAAATCAGTTAAATGAAGATGAAATCAGTGAACGATGAAATCAGTGAACGATGAAATCAGTTAAATGAAGATGAAATCAGTTAACGATGAAATCAGTTAACGATGAAATCAGTTAACGATGAAATCAGTTAAATGAAGATGAAATCAGTTAACGATGAAATCAGTTAACGATGAAATCAGTTAACGATGAAATCACTTAACGATGAAATCAGTTAAATGAAGATGAAATCAGTTAACGATGAAATCAGTTAACGATGAAATCAGTTAACGATGAAATCAGTTAACGATGAAATCAGTTAAATGAAGATGAAATCAGTTAACGATGAAATCAGTTAACGATGAAATCAGTTAAATGAAGATGAAATCAGTTAACGATGAAATCAGTTAACGATGAAATCAGTTAACGATGAAATCAGTTAAATGAAGATGAAATCAGTTAACGATGAAATCAGTTAACGATGAAATCAGTTAACGATGAAATCAGTTAACGATGAAATCAGTTAAATGAAGATGAAATCAGTTAACGATGAAATCAGTTAACGATGAAATCAGTTAAATGAAGATGAAATCAGTTAACGATGAAATCAGTTAACGATGGAATCAGTTAACGATGAAATCAGTTAACGATGAAATCAGTTAAATGAAGATGAAATCAGTTAACGATGAAATCAGTTAACGATGAAATCAGTTAACGATGAAATCAATTAAATGAAGATGAAATCAGTTAACGATGAAATCAGTTAAATGAAGATGAAATCAGTTAACGATGAAATCAGTTAAATGAAGATGAAATCAGTTAACGATGAAATCAGTTAAATGAAGAATGAAAATGAAATCAGTTAAATGAAGATGAAATCAGTTAACGATGAAATCAGTTAACGATGAAATCAGTTAACGATGAAATCAGTTAAATGAAGATGAAATCAGTTAACGATGAAATCAGTTAAATGAAGATGAAATCAGTTAACGATGAAATCAGTTAACGATGGAATCAGTTAACGATGAAATCAGTTAACGATGAAATCAGTTAAATGAAGATGAAATCAGTTAACGATGAAATCAGTTAACGATGAAATCAGTTAACGATGAAATCAGTTAAATGAAGATGAAATCAGTTAACGATGAAATCAGTTAACGATGAAATCAGTTAACGATGAAATCAGTTAAATGAAGATGAAATCAGTTAACGATGAAATCAGTTAACGATGAAATCAGTTAACGATGGAATCAGTTAAATGAAGATGAAATCAGTTAACGATGAAATCAGTTAACGATGAAATCAGTTAACGATGAAAACAGTTAAATGAAGATGAAATCAGTTAACGATGAAATCAGTTAAATGAAGATGAAATCAGTTAACGATGAAATCAGTTAACGATGAAATCAGTTAACGATGAAATCAGTTAAATGAAGATGAAATCAGTTAACGATGAAATCAGTTAAAGATGAAATCAGTTAACGATGAAATCAGTTAACGATGAAATCAGTTAAATGAAGATGAAATCAGTTAACGATGAAATCAGTTAACGATGAAATCAGTTAACGATGAAATCAGTTAAATGAAGATGAAATCAGTTAACGATGAAATCAGTTAACGATGAAATCAGTTAACGATGAAATCAATTAAATGAAGATGAAATCAGTTAACGATGAAATCAGTTAAATGAAGATGAAATCAGTTAACGATGAAATCAGTTAACGATGAAATCAGTTAAATGAAGATGAAATCAGTTAACGATGAAATCAGTTAAATGAAGAATGAAAATGAAATCAGTTAAATGAAGATGAAATCAGTTAACGATGAAATCAGTTAAATGAAGATGAAATCAGTTAACGATGAAATCAGTTAACGATGAAATCAGTTAACGATGGAATCAGTTAACGATGAAATCAGTTAACGATGAAATCAGTTAAATGAAGATGAAATCAGTTAACGATGAAATCAGTTAACAATGAAATCAGTTAAATGAAGATGAAATCAGTTAACGATGAAATCAGTTAACGATGAAATCAGTTAACGATGAAATCAGTTAAATGAAGATGAAATCAGTTAACGATGAAATCAGTTAACGATGAAATCAGTTAACGATGGAATCAGTTAACGATGAAATCAGTTAACGATGAAATCAGTTAAATGAAGATGAAATCAGTTAACGATGAAATCAGTTAACGATGAAATCAGTTAAATGAAGATGAAATCAGTTAACGATGAAATCAGTTAAAGATGAAATCAGTTAACGATGAAATCAGTTAACGATGAAATCAGTTAAATGAAGATGAAATCAGTTAACGATGAAATCAGTTAAAGATGAAATCAGTTAACGATGAAATCAGTTAACGATGAAATCAGTTAAATGAAGATGAAATCAGTTAACGATGAAATCAGTTAAATGAAGAATGAAAATGAAATCAGTTAAATGAAGATGAAATCAGTTAACGATGAAATCAGTTAACGATGAAATCAGTTAAATGAAGATGAAATCAGTTAACGATGAAATCAGTTAAATGAAGATGAAATCAGTTAACGATGAAATCAGTTAACGATGAAATCAGTTAACGATGGAATCAGTTAACGATGAAATCAGTTAAATGAAGATGAAATCAGTTAACGATGAAATCAGTTAACGATGGAATCAGTTAAATGAAGATGAAATCAGTTAACGATGAAATCAGTTAACGATGAAATCAGTTAAATGAAGACGAAATCAGTTAACGATGAAATCAGTTAAATGAAGACGAAATCAGTTAACGATGAAATCAGTTAAATGAAGACGAAATCAGTTAACGATGAAATCAGTTAAATGAAGATGAAATCAGTTAACGATGAAATCAGTTAACGATGAAATCAGTTAAATGAAGATGAAATCAGTTAACGATGAAATCAGTGAACGATGAAATCAGTTAAATGAAGATGAAATCAGTTAACGATGAAATCAGTTAACGATGAAATCAGTTAACGATGAAATCAGTTAAATGAAGATGAAATCAGTTAACGATGAAATCAGTTAACGATGAAATCACTTAACGATGAAATCAGTTAAATGAAGATGAAATCAGTTAACGATGAAATCAGTTAAAGATGAAATCAGTTAACGATGGAATCAGTTAACGATGAAATCAGTTAACGATGAAATCAGTTAAATGAAGATGAAATCAGTTAACGATGAAATCAGTTAACGATGAAATCAGTTAAATGAAGATGAAATCAGTTAACGATGAAATCAGTTAACGATGAAATCAGTTAACGATGAAATCAGTTAAATGAAGATGAAATCAGTTAACGATGAAATCAGTTAACGATGAAATCAGTTAACGATGAAATCAGTTAAATGAAGATGAAATCAGTTAACGATGAAATCAGTTAACGATGAAATCAGTTAAATGAAGATGAAATCAGTTAACGATGAAATCAGTTAACGATGGAATCAGTTAACGATGAAATCAGTTAACGATGAAATCAGTTAAATGAAGCTGAAATCAGTTAACGATGAAATCAGTTAACGATGAAATCAGTTAACGATGAAATCAATTAAATGAAGATGAAATCAGTTAACGATGAAATCAGTTAAATGAAGATGAAATCAGTTAACGATGAAATCAGTTAAATGAAGATGAAATCAGTTAACGATGAAATCAGTTAAATGAAGAATGAAAATGAAATCAGTTAAATGAAGATGAAATCAGTTAACGATGAAATCAGTTAACGATGAAATCAGTTAACGATGAAATCAGTTAAATGAAGATGAAATCAGTTAACGATGAAATCAGTTAAATGAAGATGAAATCAGTTAACGATGAAATCAGTTAACGATGGAATCAGTTAACGATGAAATCAGTTAACGATGAAATCAGTTAAATGAAGATGAAATCAGTTAACGATGAAATCAGTTAACGATGGAATCAGTTAACGATGAAATCAGTTAACGATGAAATCAGTTAAATGAAGATGAAATCAGTTAACGATGAAATCAGTTAACGATGAAATCAGTTAACGATGAAATCAATTAAATGAAGATGAAATCAGTTAACGATGAAATCAGTTAAATGAAGATGAAATCAGTTAACGATGAAATCAGTTAAATGAAGATGAAATCAGTTAACGATGAAATCAGTTAAATGAAGATGAAATCAGTTAACGATGAAATCAGTTAACGATGAAATCAGTTAACGATGAAATCAATTAAATGAAGATGAAATCAGTTAACGATGAAATCAGTTAAATGAAGATGAAATCAGTTAACGATGAAATCAGTTAACGATGAAATCAGTTAAATGAAGATGAAATCAGTTAACGATGAAATCAGTTAAAGATGAAATCAGTTAACGATGAAATCAGTTAACGATGAAATCAGTTAAATGAAGATGAAATCAGTTAACGATGAAATCAGTTAACGATGAAATCAGTTAACGATGAAATCAGTTAAATGAAGATGAAATCAGTTAACGATGAAATCAGTTAACGATGAAATCAGTTAACGATGAAATCAATTAAATGAAGATGAAATCAGTTAACGATGAAATCAGTTAAATGAAGATGAAATCAGTTAACGATGAAATCAGTTAACGATGAAATCAGTTAAATGAAGATGAAATCAGTTAACGATGAAATCAGTTAAATGAAGAATGAAAATGAAATCAGTTAAATGAAGATGAAATCAGTTAACGATGAAATCAGTTAAATGAAGATGAAATCAGTTAACGATGAAATCAGTTAACGATGAAATCAGTTAACGATGGAATCAGTTAACGATGAAATCAGTTAACGATGAAATCAGTTAAATGAAGATGAAATCAGTTAACGATGAAATCAGTTAACAATGAAATCAGTTAAATGAAGATGAAATCAGTTAACGATGAAATCAGTTAACGATGAAATCAGTTAACGATGAAATCAGTTAAATGAAGATGAAATCAGTTAACGATGAAATCAGTTAAAGATGAAATCAGTTAACGATGGAATCAGTTAACGATGAAATCAGTTAACGATGAAATCAGTTAAATGAAGATGAAATCAGTTAACGATGAAATCAGTTAACGATGAAATCAGTTAAATGAAGATGAAATCAGTTAACGATGAAATCAGTTAAAGATGAAATCAGTTAACGATGAAATCAGTTAACGATGAAATCAGTTAAATGAAGATGAAATCAGTTAACGATGAAATCAGTTAACGATGAAATCAGTTAAATGAAGATGAAATCAGTTAACGATGAAATCAGTTAAATGAAGAATGAAAATGAAATCAGTTAAATGAAGATGAAATCAGTTAACGATGAAATCAGTTAACGATGAAATCAGTTAAATGAAGATGAAATCAGTTAACGATGAAATCAGTTAAATGAAGATGAAATCAGTTAATGATGAAATCAGTTAACGATGAAATCAGTTAACGATGGAATCAGTTAACGATGAAATCAGTTAAATGAAGATGAAATCAGTTAACGATGAAATCAGTTAACGATGGAATCAGTTAAATGAAGATGAAATCAGTTAACGATGAAATCAGTTAACGATGAAATCAGTTAAATGAAGACGAAATCAGTTAACGATGAAATCAGTTAAATGAAGACGAAATCAGTTAACGATGAAATCAGTTAAATGAAGATGAAATCAGTTAACGATGAAATCAGTTAAATGAAGATGAAATCAGTTAACGATGAAATCAGTTAACGATGAAATCAGTTAAATGAAGATGAAATCAGTTAACGATGAAATCAGTTAACGATGAAATCAGTTAACGATGAAATCAGTTAAATGAAGATGAAATCAGTTAACGATGAAATCAGTTAACGATGAAATCACTTAACGATGAAATCAGTTAAATGAAGATGAAATCAGTTAACGATGAAATCAGTTAAAGATGAAATCAGTTAACGATGGAATCAGTTAACGATGAAATCAGTTAACGATGAAATCAGTTAAATGAAGATGAAATCAGTTAACGATGAAATCAGTTAACGATGAAATCAGTTAAATGAAGATGAAATCAGTTAACGATGAAATCAGTTAACGATGAAATCAGTTAACGATGAAATCAGTTAAATGAAGATGAAATCAGTTAACGATGAAATCAGTTAACGATGAAATCAGTTAACGATGAAATCAGTTAAATGAAGATGAAATCAGTTAACGATGAAATCAGTTAACGATGAAATCAGTTAAATGAAGATGAAATCAGTTAACGATGAAATCAGTTAACGATGGAATCAGTTAACGATGAAATCAGTTAACGATGAAATCAGTTAAATGAAGCTGAAATCAGTTAACGATGAAATCAGTTAACGATGAAATCAGTTAACGATGAAATCAATTAAATGAAGATGAAATCAGTTAACGATGAAATCAGTTAAATGAAGATGAAATCAGTTAACGATGAAATCAGTTAAATGAAGATGAAATCAGTTAACGATGAAATCAGTTAAATGAAGAATGAAAATGAAATCAGTTAAATGAAGATGAAATCAGTTAACGATGAAATCAGTTAACGATGAAATCAGTTAACGATGAAATCAGTTAAATGAAGATGAAATCAGTTAACGATGAAATCAGTTAAATGAAGATGAAATCAGTTAACGATGAAATCAGTTAAATGAAGATGAAATCAGTTAACGATGAAATCAGTTAACGATGGAATCAGTTAACGATGAAATCAGTTAACGATGAAATCAGTTAAATGAAGATGAAATCAGTTAACGATGAAATCAGTTAACGATGAAATCAGTTAACGATGAAATCAGTTAAATGAAGATGAAATCAGTTAACGATGAAATCAGTTAAAGATGAAATCAGTTAACGATGAAATCAGTTAACGATGAAATCAGTTAAATGAAGATGAAATCAGTTAACGATGAAATCAGTTAACGATGAAATCAGTTAACGATGGAATCAGTTAAATGAAGATGAAATCAGTTAACGATGAAATCAGTTAACGATGAAATCAGTTAACGATGAAATCAGTTAAATGAAGATGAAATCAGTTAACGATGAAATCAGTTAAATGAAGATGAAATCAGTTAACGATGAAATCAGTTAACGATGAAATCAGTTAAATGAAGATGAAATCAGTTAACGATGAAATCAGTTAAAGATGAAATCAGTTAACGATGAAATCAGTTAACGATGAAATCAGTTAAATGAAGATGAAATCAGTTAACGATGAAATCAGTTAACGATGAAATCAGTTAACGATGAAATCAGTTAAATGAAGATGAAATCAGTTAACGATGAAATCAGTTAACGATGAAATCAGTTAACGATGAAATCAATTAAATGAAGATGAAATCAGTTAACGATGAAATCAGTTAAATGAAGATGAAATCAGTTAACGATGAAATCAGTTAACGATGAAATCAGTTAAATGAAGATGAAATCAGTTAACGATGAAATCAGTTAAATGAAGAATGAAAATGAAATCAGTTAAATGAAGATGAAATCAGTTAACGATGAAATCAGTTAAATGAAGATGAAATCAGTTAACGATGAAATCAGTTAACGATGAAATCAGTTAACGATGGAATCAGTTAACGATGAAATCAGTTAACGATGAAATCAGTTAAATGAAGATGAAATCAGTTAACGATGAAATCAGTTAACAATGAAATCAGTTAAATGAAGATGAAATCAGTTAACGATGAAATCAGTTAACGATGAAATCAGTTAAATGAAGATGAAATCAGTTAACGATGAAATCAGTTAAAGATGAAATCAGTTAACGATGGAATCAGTTAAAGATGAAATCAGTTAAATGAAGATGAAATCAGTTAACGATGAAATCAGTTAAATGAAGATGAAATCAGTTAACGATGAAATCAGTTAACGATGAAATCAGTTAAATGAAGATGAAATCAGTTAACGATGAAATCAGTTAAAGATGAAATCAGTTAACGATGAAATCAGTTAACGATGAAATCAGTTAAATGAAGATGAAATCAGTTAACGATGAAATCAGTTAAAGATGAAATCAGTTAACGATGAAATCAGTTAACGATGAAATCAGTTAAATGAAGATGAAATCAGTTAACGATGAAATCAGTTAAATGAAGAATGAAAATGAAATCAGTTAAATGAAGATGAAATCAGTTAACGATGAAATCAGTTAAATGAAGATGAAATCAGTTAACGATGAAATCAGTTAAATGAAGATGAAATCAGTTAACGATGAAATCAGTTAACGATGAAATCAGTTAACGATGGAATCAGTTAACGATGAAATCAGTTAAATGAAGATGAAATCAGTTAACGATGAAATCAGTTAACGATGGAATCAGTTAAATGAAGATGAAATCAGTTAACGATGAAATCAGTTAACGATGAAATCAGTTAAATGAAGATGAAATCAGTTAACGATGAAATCAGTTAAATGAAGAATGAAAATGAAATCAGTTAAATGAAGATGAAATCAGTTAACGATGAAATCAGTTAAATGAAGATGAAATCAGTTAACGATGAAATCAGTTAAAGATGAAATCAGTTAACGATGAAATCAGTGAACGATGAAATCAGTGAACGATGGAATCAGTTAAATGAAGATGAAATCAGTTAACGATGAAATCAGTTAACGATGAAATCAGTTAAATGAAGATGAAATCAGTTAACGATGAAATCAGTTAAATGAAGATGAAATCAGTTAACGATGAAATCAGTTAACGATGAAATCAGTTAAATGAAGATGAAATCAGTTAACGATGAAATCAGTTAACGATGAAATCAATTAAATGAAGATGAAATCAGTTAACGATGAAATCAGTTAAAAGAAGATGAAATCAGTTAACGATGAAATCAGTTAAATGAAGAATGAAAATGAAATCACTTAAATGAAGATGAAATCAGTTAACGATGAAATCAGTTAAATGAAGATGAAATCAGTTAAATGAAGATGAAATCAGTTAACGATGAAATCAGTTAAAGATGAAATCAGTTAACGATGAAATCAGTTAACGATGAAATCAGTTAACGATGAAATCAGTTAACGATGGAATCAGTTAAATGAAGATGAAATCAGTTAACGATGAAATCAGTTAACGATGAAATCAGTTAAATGAAGATGAAATCAGTTAACGATGAAATCAGTTAAATGAAGATGAAATCAGTTAACGATGAAATCAGTTAACGATGAAATCAGTTAAATGAAGATGAAATCAGTTAACGATGAAATCAGTTAACGATGAAATCAATTAAATGAAGATGAAATCAGTTAACGATGAAATCAGTTAAAAGAAGATGAAATCAGTTAACGATGAAATCAGTTAAAAGAAGATGAAATCAGTTAACGATGAAATCAGTTAAATGAAGATGAAATCAGTTAACGATGAAATCAGTTAAATGAAGAATGAAAATGAAATCAGTTAACGATGAAATCAGTTAAATGAAGATGAAATCAGTTAAATGAAGATGAAATCAGTTAACGATGAAATCAGTTAACGATGAAATCAGTTAACGATGGAATCAGTTAACGATGAAATCAGTTAACGATGAAATCAGTTAACGATGAAATCAGTTAAATGAAGATGAAATCAGTTAACGATGAAATCAGTTAACAATGAAATCAGTTAAATGAAGATGAAATCAGTTAAATGAAGATGAAATCACTTAACGATGAAATCAGTTAAATGAAGATGAAATCAGTTAACGATGAAATCAGTTAAAGATGAAATCAGTTAACGATGGAATCAGTTAACGATGAAATCAGTTAAATGAAGAATGAAAATGAAATCAGTTAAATGAAGATGAAATCAGTTAACGATGAAATCAGTTAACGATGAAATCAGTTAACGATGGAATCAGTTAAATGAAGATGAAATCAGTTAACGATGAAATCAGTTAACGATGAAATCAGTTAACGATGAAATCAGTTAACGATGAAATCAGTTAAATGAAGATGAAATCAGTTAACGATGAAATCAGTTAAAGATGAAATCAGTTAACGATGAAATCAGTTAACGATGAAATCAGTTAACGATGAAATCAGTTAACGATGAAATCAATTAAATGAAGATGAAATCAGTTAACGATGAAATCAGTTAAATGAAGATGAAATCAGTTAACGATGAAATCAGTTAAAGATGAAATCAGTTAACGATGAAATCAGTTAACGATGAAATCAGTTAAATGAAGATGAAATCAGTTAACGATGAAATCAGTTAAATGAAGAATGAAAATGAAATCAGTTAAATGAAGATGAAATCAGTTAACGATGAAATCAGTTAACGATGAAATCAGTTAACGATGAAATCAGTTAAATGAAGATGAAATCAGTTAACGATGAAATCAGTTAACGATGAAATCAGTTAAATGAAGATGAAATCAGTTAACGATGAAATCAGTTAACGATGAAATCAGTTAACGATGAAATCAATTAAATGAAGATGAAATCAGTTAACGATGAAATCAGTTAAATGAAGAATGAAAATGAAATCAGTTAAATGAAGATGAAATCAGTTAACGATGAAATCAGTTAACGATGAAATCAGTTAACGATGAAATCAGTTAAATGAAGATGAAATCAGTTAACGATGAAATCAGTTAAATGAAGATGAAATCAGTTAACGATGGAATCAGTTAACGATGGAATCAGTTAACGATGAAATCAGTTAACGATGAAATCAGTTAAATGAAGATGAAATCAGTTAACGATGAAATCAGTTAACGATGAAATCAGTTAACGATGAAATCAGTTAAATGAAGATGAAATCAGTTAACGATGAAATCAGTTTACGATGAAATCAGTTAAAGATGAAATCAGTTAACGATGAAATCAGTTAACGATGAAATCAGTTAACGATGAAATCAGTTAACGATGAAATCAGTTAACGATGGAATCAGTTAAATGAAGATGAAATCAGTTAACGATGAAATCAGTTAACGATGAAATCAGTTAACGATGAAATCAGTTAAATGAAGATGAAATCAGTTAACGATGAAATCAGTTAAATGAAGATGAAATCAGTTAACGATGAAATCAGTTAAAGATGAAATCAGTTAACGATGAAATCAGTTAACGATGAAATCAGTTAAATGAAGATGAAATCAGTTAACGATGAAATCAGTTAAAGATGAAATCAGTTAACGATGAAATCAGTTAACGATGAAATCAGTTAAATGAAGATGAAATCAGTTAACGATGAAATCAGTTAACGATGAAATCAGTTAACGATGAAATCAGTTAACGATGAAATCAGTTAAATGAAGATGAAATCAGTTAACGATGAAATCAGTTAAATGAAGATGAAATCAGTTAACGATGAAATCAGTTAACGATGAAATCAGTTAACGATGAAATCAATTAAATGAAGATGAAATCAGTTAACGATGAAATCAGTTAAATGAAGAATGAAAATGAAATCAGTTAAATGAAGATGAAATCAGTTAACGATGAAATCAGTTAACGATGAAATCAGTTAACGATGAAATCAGTTAAATGAAGATGAAATCAGTTAACGATGAAATCAGTTAACGATGAAATCAGTTAACGATGGAATCAGTTAACGATGAAATCAGTTAACGATGAAATCAGTTAAATGAAGATGAAATCAGTTAACGATGAAATCAGTTAACGATGAAATCAGTTAACGATGAAATCAGTTAAATGAAGATGAAATCAGTTAACGATGAAATCAGTTAACGATGAAATCAGTTAAATGAAGATGAAATCAGTTAACGATGAAATCAGTTAAATGAAGATGAAATCAGTTAACGATGAAATCAGTTAACGATGAAATCAGTTAACGATGAAATCAGTTAAATGAAGATGAAATCAGTTAACGATGAAATCAGTTAACGATGAAATCAGTTAAATGAAGATGAAATCAGTTAACGATGAAATCAGTTAACGATGAAATCAGTTAACGATGAAATCAGTTAAATGAAGATGAAATCAGTTAACGATGAAATCAGTTAAATGAAGAATGAAAATGAAATCAGTTAAATGAAGATGAAATCAGTTAACGATGAAATCAGTTAAATGAAGATGAAATCAGTTAACGATGAAATCAGTTAACGATGAAATCAGTTAACGATGGAATCAGTTAACGATGAAATCAGTTAACGATGAAATCAGTTAAATGAAGATGAAATCAGTTAACGATGAAATCAGTTAACAATGAAATCAGTTAAATGAAGATGAAATCAGTTAACGATGAAATCACTTAACGATGAAATCAGTTAAATGAAGATGAAATCAGTTAACGATGAAATCAGTTAAAGATGAAATCAGTTAACGATGGAATCAGTTAACGATGAAATCAGTTAACGATGAAATCAGTTAAATGAAGATGGAATCAGTTAACGATGAAATCAGTTAACGATGAAATCAGTTAACGATGAAATCAGTTAACGATGAAATCAGTTAAATGAAGATGAAATCAGTTAACGATGAAATCAGTTAAATGAAGATGAAATCAGTTAACGATGAAATCAGTTAAATGAAGATGAAATCAGTTAACGATGAAATCAGTTAACGATGGAATCAGTTAACGATGAAATCAGTTAACGATGAAATCAGTTAAATGAAGATGAAATCAGTTAACGATGAAATCAGTTAACGATGAAATCAGTTAACGATGAAATCAGTTAAATGAAGATGAAATCAGTTAACGATGAAATCAGTTAACGATGAAATCAGTTAAATGAAGATGAAATCAGTTAACGATGAAATCAGTTAACGATTGAATCAGTTAAATGAAGATGAAATCAGTTAACGATGAAATCAGTTAACGATGAAATCAGTTAAATGAAGATGAAATCAGTTAACGATGAAATCAGTTAAATGAAGATGAAATCAGTTAAAGATGAAATCAGTTAACGATGAAATCAGTTAACGATGAAATCAGTTAAATGAAGATGAAATCAGTTAACGATGAAATCAGTTAACGATGAAATCAGTTAACGATGAAATCAGTTAAATGAAGATGAAATCAGTTAACGATGAAATCAGTTAACGATGAAATCAGTTAACGATGAAATCAGTTAAATGAAGATGAAATCAGTTAACGATGAAATCAGTTAACGATGAAATCAGTTAACGATGAAATCAGTTAAATGAAGATGAAATCAGTTAACGATGAAATCAGTTAACGATGAAATCAGTTAACGATGAAATCAATTAAATGAAGATGAAATCAGTTAACGATGAAATCAGTTAAATGAAGAATGAAAATGAAATCAGTTAAATGAAGATGAAATCAGTTAACGATGAAATCAGTTAACGATGAAATCAGTTAAATGAAGATGAAATCAGTTAACGATGAAATCAGTTAAATGAAGATGAAATCAGTTAACGATGAAATCAGTTAACGATGAAATCAGTTAACGATGGAATCAGTTAACGATGAAATCAGTTAACGATGAAATCAGTTAAATGAAGATGAAATCAGTTAACGATGAAATCAATTAAATGAAGATGAAATCAGTTAACGATGAAATCAGTTAAATGAAGAATGAAAATGAAATCAGTTAAATGAAGATGAAATCAGTTAACGATGAAATCAGTTAACGATGAAATCAGTTAACGATGAAATCAGTTAAATGAAGATGAAATCAGTTAACGATGAAATCAGTTAAATGAAGATGAAATCAGTTAACGATGAAATCAGTTAACGATGGAATCAGTTAACGATGAAATCAGTTAACGATGAAATCAGTTAAATGAAGATGAAATCAGTTAACGATGAAATCAGTTAACGATGAAATCAGTTAACGATGAAATCAGTTAAATGAAGATGAAATCAGTTAACGATGAAATCAGTTAAAGATGAAATCAGTTAACGATGAAATCAGTTAACGATGAAATCAGTTAAATGAAGATGAAATCAGTTAACGATGAAATCAGTTAACGATGAAATCAGTTAACGATGGAATCAGTTAAATGAAGATGAAATCAGTTAACGATGAAATCAGTTAACGATGAAATCAGTTAACGATGAAATCAGTTAAATGAAGATGAAATCAGTTAACGATGAAATCAGTTAAATGAAGATGAAATCAGTTAAAGATGAAATCAGTTAACAATGAAATCAGTTAAAGATGAAATCAGTTAACGATGAAATCAGTTAAATGAAGATGAAATCAGTTAACGATGAAATCAGTTAACGATGAAATCAGTTAACGATGAAATCAGTTAAATGAAGATGAAATCAGTTAACGATGAAATCAGTTAACGATGAAATCAGTTAAATGAAGATGAAATCAGTTAACGATGAAATCAGTTAACGATGAAATCAATTAAATGAAGATGAAATCAGTTAACGATGAAATCAATTAAATGAAGAATGAAAATGAAATCAGTTAAATGAAGATGAAATCAGTTAACGATGAAATCAGTTAACGATGAAATCAGTTAAATGAAGATGAAATCAGTTAACGATGAAATCAGTTAACGATGAAATCAGTTAACGATGGAATCAGTTAACGATGAAATCAGTTAACGATGAAATCAGTTAAATGAAGATGAAATCAGTTAACGATGAAATCAGTTAACGATGAAATCAGTTAACGATGAAATCAGTTAAATGAAGATGAAATCAGTTAACGATGAAATCAGTTAAAGATGAAATCAGTTAACGATGAAATCAGTTAACGATGAAATCATTTAAATGAAGATGAAATCAGTTAACGATGAAATCAGTTAACTATGAAATCAGTTAAATGAAGATGAAATCAGTTAACGATGAAATCAGTTAACGATGAAATCAGTTAAATGAAGATGAAATCAGTTAACGATGAAATCAGTTAACGATGAAATCAGTTAACGATGAAATCAATTAAATGAAGATGAAATCAGTTAACGATGAAATCAGTTAAATGAAGATGAAATCAGTTAACGATGAAATCAGTTAACGATGAAATCAGTTAAATGAAGATGAAATCAGTTAAGGATGAAATCAGTTAACGATGAAATCAATTAAATGAAGATGAAATCAGTTAACGATGAAATCAGTTAAATGAAGATGAAATCAGTTAAATGAAGATGAAATCAGTTAACGATGAAATCAGTTAAAGATGAAATCAGTTAACGATGGAATCAGTTAACGATGAAATCAGTTAACGATGAAATCAGTTAAATGAAGATGAAATCAGTTAACGATGAAATCAGTTAACGATGAAATCAGTTAACGATGAAATCAGTTAAATGAAGACGAAATCAGTTAACGATGAAATCAGTTAAATGAAGATGAAATCAGTTAACGATGAAATCAGTTAAATGAAGATGAAATCAGTTAACGATGAAATCAGTTAAATGAAGATGAAATCAGTTAACGATGAAATCAGTTAACGATGAAATCAGTTAACGATGAAATCACTTAACGATGAAATCAGTTAAATGAAGATGAAATCAGTTAACGATGACATCAGTTAACGATGAAATCAGTTAACGATGGAATCAGTTAACGATGAAATCAGTTAACGATGGAATCAGTTAACGATGAAATCAGTTAACGATGGAATCAGTTAACGATGAAATCAGTTAACGATGAAATCAGTTAAATGAAGATGAAATCAGTTAACGATGAAATCAGTTAACGATGAAATCAGTTAAATGAAGATGAAATCAGTTAACGATGAAATCAGTTAACGATGAAATCAGTTAACGATGAAATCAGTTAAATGAAGATGAAATCAGTTAACGATGAAATCAGTTAAAGATGAAATCAGTTAACGATGAAATCAGTTAAATGAAGATGAAATCAGTTAACGATGAAATCAGTTAAATGAAGATGAAATCAGTTAACGATGAAATCAATTAAATGAAGATGAAATCAGTTAACGATGAAATCAGTTAAATGAAGATGAAATCAGTTAACGATGAAATCAGTTAAATGAAGATGAAATCAGTTAACGATGAAATCAGTTAAATGAAGAATGAAAATGAAATCAGTTAAATGAAGATGAAATCAGTTAACGATGAAATCAGTTAACGATGAAATCAGTTAACGATGAAATCAGTTAAATGAAGATGAAATCAGTTAACGATGAAATCAGTTAAATGAAGATGAAATCAGTTAACGATGAAATCAGTTAACGATGGAATCAGTTAACGATGAAATCAGTTAACGATGAAATCAGTTAAATGAAGATGAAATCAGTTAACGATGAAATCAGTTAACGATGAAATCAGTTAAATGAAGATGAAATCAGTTAACGATGAAATCAGTTAAAGATGAAATCAGTTAACGATGAAATCAGTTAAATGAAGATGAAATCAGTTAACGATGAAATCAGTTAACGATGGAATCAGTTAAATGAAGATGAAATCAGTTAACGATGAAATCAGTTAACGATGAAATCAGTTAACGATGAAATCAGTTAAATGAAGATGAAATCAGTTAACGATGAAATCAGTTAACGATGAAATCAGTTAACGATGAAATCAGTTAAATGAAGATGAAATCAGTTAACGATGAAATCAGTTAAATGAAGATGAAATCAGTTAACGATGAAATCAGTTAACGATGAAATCAGTTAACGATGAAATCAGTTAAAGATGAAATCAGTTAACGATGAAATCAGTTAACGATGAAATCAGTTAAATGAAGATGAAATCAGTTAACGATGAAATCAGTTAAATGAAGATGAAATCAGTTAACGATGAAATCAGTTAACGATGAAATCAGTTAACGATGAAATCAGTTAAATGAAGATGAAATCAGTTAACGATGAAATCAGTTAACGATGAAATCAGTTAACGATGAAATCAATTAAATGAAGATGAAATCAGTTAACGATGAAATCAGTTAAATGAAGATGAAATCAGTTAACGATGAAATCAGTTAAATGAAGAATGAAAATGAAATCAGTTAAATGAAGATGAAATCAGTTAACGATGAAATCAGTTAAATGAAGATGAAATCAGTTAACGATGAAATCAGTTAACGATGAAATCAGTTAACGATGGAATCAGTTAACGATGAAATCAGTTAACGATGAAATCAGTTAAATGAAGATGAAACCAGTTAACGATGAAATCAGTTAACAATGAAATCAGTTAAATGAAGATGAAATCAGTTAACGATGAAATCAGTTAACGATGAAATCAGTTAACTATGAAATCAGTTAAATGAAGATGAAATCAGTTAACGATGAAATCAGTTAAAGATGAAATCAGTTAACGATGGAATCAGTTAACGATGTAATCAGTTAACGATGAAATCAGTTAAATGAAGATGAAATCAGTTAACGATGAAATCAGTTAACGATGAAATCAGTTAAATGAAGATGAAATCAGTTAACGATGAAATCAGTTAAAGATGAAATCAGTTAACGATGAAATCAGTTAACGATGAAATCAGTTAAATGAAGATGAAATCAGTTAACGATGAAATCAGTTAAAGATGAAATCAGTTAACGATGAAATCAGTTTACGATGAAATCAGTTAACGATGGAATCAGTTAACGATGAAATCAGTTAACGATGAAATCAGTTAAATGAAGATGAAATCAGTTAACGATGAAATCAGTTAAATGAAGATGAAATCAGTTAACGATGAAATCAGTTAACGATGAAATCAGTTAACGATGAAATCAATTAAATGAAGATGAAATCAGTTAACGATGAAATCAGTTAAATGAAGATGAAATCAGTTAACGATGAAATCAGTTAAAAATGAAATCAGTTAACGATGAAATCAGTTAACGATGAAATCAGTTAACGATGAAATCAGTTAAATGAAGATGAAATCAGTTAACGATGAAATCAGTTAAATGAAGAATGAAAATGAAATCAGTTAAATGAAGATGAAATCAGTTAACGATGAAATCAGTTAACGATGAAATCAGTTAAATGAAGATGAAATCAGTTAAATGAAGATGAAATCAGTTAAATGAAGATGAAATCAGTTAACGATGAAATCAGTTAACGATGAAATCAGTTAACGATGGAATCAGTTAACGATGAAATCAGTTAAATGAAGATGAAATCAGTTAACGATGAAATCAGTTAACGATGAAATCAGTTAAATGAAGATGAAATCAGTTAACGATGAAATCAGTTAACGATGAAATCAGTTAACGATGAAATCAGTTAAATGAAGATGAAATCAGTTAACGATGGAATCAGTTAACGATGAAATCAGTTAAATGAAGATGAAATCAGTTAACGATGAAATCAGTTAACGATGAAATCAGTTAACGATGAAATCAATTAAATGAAGATGAAATCAGTTAACGATGAAATCAGTTAAATGAAGATGAAATCAGTTAACGATGAAATCAGTTAAAGATGAAATCAGTTAACGATGAAATCAGTTAACGATGAAATCAGTTAAATGAAGATGAAATCAGTTAACGATGAAATCAGTTAAATGAAGAATGAAAATGAAATCAGTTAAATGAAGATGAAATCAGTTAACGATGAAATCAGTTAACGATGAAATCAGTTAACGATGAAATCAGTTAAATGAAGATGAAATCAGTTAACGATGAAATCAGTTAACGATGGAATCAGTTAACGATGAAATCAGTTAACGATGAAATCAGTTAAATGAAGATGAAATCAGTTAACGATGAAATCAGTTAACGATGAAATCAGTTAACGATGAAATCAGTTAAATGAAGATGAAATCAGTTAACGATGAAATCAGTTAACGATGAAATCAGTTAAATGAAGATGAAATCAGTTAACGATGAAATCAGTTAACGATGAAATCAGTTAACGATGGAATCAGTTAAATGAAGATGAAATCAGTTAACGATGAAATCAGTTAACGATGAAATCAGTTAAATGAAGATGAAATCAGTTAACGATGAAATCAGTTAAATGAAGATGAAATCAGTTAACGATGAAATCAGTTAAAGATGAAATCAGTTAACGATGAAATCAGTTAACGATGAAATCAGTTAAATGAAGATGAAATCAGTTAACGATGAAATCAGTTAAAGATGAAATCAGTTAACGATGAAATCAGTTAACGATGAAATCAGTTAAATGAAGATGAAATCAGTTAACGATGAAATCAGTTAACGATGAAATCAGTTAAATGAAGATGAAATCAGTTAACGATGAAATCAGTTAACGATGAAATCAGTTAACGATGAAATCAGTTAACGATGAAATCAGTTAAATGAAGATGAAATCAGTTAACGATGGAATCAGTTAACGATGAAATCAGTTAAATGAAGATGAAATCAGTTAACGATGAAATCAGTTAACGATGAAATCAGTTAACGATGAAATCAATTAAATGAAGATGAAATCAGTTAACGATGAAATCAGTTAAATGAAGATGAAATCAGTTAACGATGAAATCAGTTAAAGATGAAATCAGTTAACGATGAAATCAGTTAACGATGAAATCAGTTAAATGAAGATGAAATCAGTTAACGATGAAATCAGTTAAATGAAGAATGAAAATGAAATCAGTTAAATGAAGATGAAATCAGTTAACGATGAAATCAGTTAACGATGAAATCAGTTAACGATGAAATCAGTTAAATGAAGATGAAATCAGTTAACGATGAAATCAGTTAACGATGGAATCAGTTAACGATGAAATCAGTTAACGATGAAATCAGTTAAATGAAGATGAAATCAGTTAACGATGAAATCAGTTAACGATGAAATCAGTTAACGATGAAATCAGTTAAATGAAGATGAAATCAGTTAACGATGAAATCAGTTAACGATGAAATCAGTTAACGATGAAATCAGTTAACGATGAAATCAGTTAAATGAAGATGAAATCAGTTAACGATGAAATCAGTTAACGATGAAATCAGTTAACGATGGAATCAGTTAAATGAAGATGAAATCAGTTAACGATGAAATCAGTTAACGATGAAATCAGTTAAATGAAGATGAAATCAGTTAACGATGAAATCAGTTAAATGAAGATGAAATCAGTTAACGATGAAATCAGTTAAAGATGAAATCAGTTAACGATGAAATCAGTTAACGATGAAATCAGTTAAATGAAGATGAAATCAGTTAACGATGAAATCAGTTAAAGATGAAATCAGTTAACGATGAAATCAGTTAACGATGAAATCAGTTAAATGAAGATGAAATCAGTTAACGATGAAATCAGTTAACGATGAAATCAGTTAACGATGAAATCAGTTAAATGAAGATGAAATCAGTTAACGATGAAATCAGTTAACGATGAAATCAGTTAACGATGAAATCAGTTAACGATGAAATCAATTAAATGAAGATGAAATCAGTTAACGATGAAATCAGTTAAATGAAGAATGAAAATGAAATCAGTTAAATGAAGATGAAATCAGTTAACGATGAAATCAGTTAACGATGAAATCAGTTAAATGAAGATGAAATCAGTTAACGATGAAATCAGTTAAATGAAGATGAAATCAGTTAACGATGAAATCAGTTAACGATGAAATCAGTTAACGATGAAATCAGTCAACGATGGAATCAGTTAACGATGAAATCAGTTAACGATGAAATCAGTTAAATGAAGATGAAATCAGTTAAATGAAGATGAAATCAGTTAACGATGAAATCAGTTAAAGATGAAATCAGTTAACGATGAAATCAGTTAAAGATGAAATCAGTTAAATGAAGATGAAATCAGTTAACGATGAAATCAGTTAACGATGAAATCAGTTAAATGAAGATGAAATCAGTTAACGATGAAATCAGTTAACGATGAAATCAGTTAACGATGAAATCAGTTAAATGAAGATGAAATCAGTTAACGATGAAATCAGTTAAATGAAGATGAAATCAGTTAACGATGAAATCAGTTAAAGATGAAATCAGTTAACGATGAAATCAGTTAACGATGAAATCAGTTAAATGAAGATGAAATCAGTTAACGATGAAATCAGTTAAAGATGAAATCAGTTAACGATGAAATCAGTTAACGATGAAATCATTTAAATGAAGATGAAATCAGTTAACGATGAAATCAGTTAACGATGAAATCAGTTAAATGAAGATGAAATCAGTTAACGATGAAATCAGTTAACGATGAAATCAGTTAAATGAAGATGAAATCAGTTAACGATGAAATCAGTTAACGATGAAATCAGTTAACGATGAAATCAGTTAAATGAAGAATGAAAATGAAATCAGTTAAATGAAGAATGAAAATGAAATCAGTTAAAGATGAAATCAGTTAACGATGAAATCAGTTAACGATGAAATCAGTTAAATGAAGATGAAATCAGTTAACGATGAAATCAGTTAAAGATGAAATCAGTTAACGATGAAATCAGTTAACGATGAAATCAGTTAAATGAAGATGAAATCAGTTAACGATGAAATCAGTTAACGATGAAATCAGTTAAATGAAGATGAAATCAGTTAACGATGAAATCAGTTAACGATGAAATCAGTTAACGATGAAATCAGTTAAATGAAGATGAAATCAGTTAACGATGAAATCAGTTAAAGATGAAATCAGTTAACGATGAAATCAGTTAACGATGAAATCAGTTAAATGAAGATGAAATCAGTTAACGATGAAATCAGTTAAATGAAGATGAAATCAGTTAAATGAAGATGAAATCAGTTAACGATGAAATCAGTTAAATGAAGATGAAATCAGTTAACGATGAAATCAGTTAACGATGAAATCAGTTAACGATGAAATCAATTAAATGAAGATGAAATCAGTTAACGATGAAATCAGTTAAATGAAGAATGAAAATGAAATCAGTTAAATGAAGATGAAATCAGTTAACGATGAAATCAGTTAACGATGAAATCAGTTAACGATGAAATCAGTTAAATGAAGATGAAATCAGTTAACGATGAAATCAGTTAAATGAAGATGAAATCAGTTAACGATGAAATCAGTTAACGATGGAATCAGTTAACGATGAAATCAGTTAACGATGAAATCAGTTAAATGAAGATGAAATCAGTTAACGATGAAATCAGTTAACGATGAAATCAGTTAACGATGAAATCAGTTAAATGAAGATGAAATCAGTTAACGATGAAATCAGTTAACGATGAAATCAGTTAAATGAAGATGAAATCAGTTAACGATGAAATCAGTTAACGATGAAATCAGTTAAATGAAGATGAAATCAGTTAACGATGAAATCAGTTAACGATGAAATCAGTTAACGATGAAATCAGTTAAATGAAGATGAAATCAGTTAACGATGAAATCAGTTAACGATGAAATCAGTTAAATGAAGATGAAATCAGTTAACGATGAAATCAGTTAAAGATGAAATCAGTTAACGATGGAATCAGTTAACGATGAAATCAGTTAACGATGAAATCAGTTAAATGAAGATGAAATCAGTTAACGATGAAATCAGTTAACGATGAAATCAGTTAAATGAAGATGAAATCAGTTAACGATGAAATCAGTTAACGATGAAATCAGTTAAATGAAGATGAAATCAGTTAACGATGAAATCAGTTAAATGAAGAATGAAAATGAAATCAGTTAAATGAAGATGAAATCAGTTAACGATGAAATCAGTTAAATGAAGATGAAATCAGTTAACGATGAAATCAGTTAACGATGGAATCAGTTAACGATGAAATCAGTTAACGATGAAATCAGTTAAATGAAGATGAAATCAGTTAACGATGAAATCAGTTAACAATGAAATCAGTTAAATGAAGATGAAATCAGTTAACGATGAAATCACTTAACGATGAAATCAGTTAAATGAAGATGAAATCAGTTAACGATGAAATCAGTTAAAGATGAAATCAGTTAACGATGGAATCAGTTAACGATGAAATCAGTTAACGATGAAATCAGTTAAATGAAGATGGAATCAGTTAACGATGAAATCAGTTAACGATGAAATCAGTTAACGATGAAATCAGTTAACGATGAAATCAGTTAAATGAAGATGAAATCAGTTAACGATGAAATCAGTTAACGATGAAATCAGTTAACGATGAAATCAGTTAAATGAAGATGAAATCAGTTAACGATGAAATCAGTTAAATGAAGATGAAATCAGTTAACGATGAAATCAGTTAACGATGGAATCAGTTAACGATGAAATCAGTTAACGATGAAATCAGTTAAATGAAGATGAAATCAGTTAACGATGAAATCAGTTAACGATGAAATCAGTTAACGATGAAATCAGTTAAATGAAGATGAAATCAGTTAACGATGAAATCAGTTAAAGATGAAATCAGTTAACGATGAAATCAGTTAAAGATGAAATCAGTTAACGATGAAATCAGTTAACGATGAAATCAGTTAAATGAAGATGAAATCAGTTAACGATGAAATCAGTTAACGATGAAATCAGTTAACGATGGAATCAGTTAAATGAAGATGAAATCAGTTAACGATGAAATCAGTTAACGATGAAATCAGTTAACGATGAAATCAGTTAAATGAAGATGAAATCAGTTAACGATGAAATCAGTTAAATGAAGATGAAATCAGTTAAAGATGAAATCAGTTAACGATGAAATCAGTTAACGATGAAATCAGTTAAATGAAGATGAAATCAGTTAACGATGAAATCAGTTAAAGATGAAATCAGTTAACGATGAAATCAGTTAACGATGAAATCAGTTAAATGAAGATGAAATCAGTTAACGATGAAATCAGTTAACGATGAAATCAGTTAACGATGAAATCAGTTAAATGAAGATGAAATCAGTTAACGATGAAATCAGTTAACGATGAAATCAGTTAACGATGAAATCAGTTAAATGAAGATGAAATCAGTTAACGATGAAATCAGTTAACGATGAAATCAGTTAAATGAAGATGAAATCAGTTAACGATGAAATCAGTTAACGATGAAATCAGTTAACGATGAAATCAATTAAATGAAGATGAAATCAGTTAACGATGAAATCAGTTAAATGAAGAATGAAAATGAAATCAGTTAAATGAAGATGAAATCAGTTAACGATGAAATCAGTTAACGATGAAATCAGTTAACGATGAAATCAGTTAAATGAAGATGAAATCAGTTAAATGAAGATGAAATCAGTTAACGATGAAATCAGTTAACGATGAAATCAGTTAACGATGGAATCAGTTAACGATGAAATCAGTTAACGATGAAATCAGTTAAATGAAGATGAAATCAGTTAACGATGAAATCAATTAAATGAAGATGAAATCAGTTAACGATGAAATCAGTTAAATGAAGAATGAAAATGAAATCAGTTAAATGAAGATGAAATCAGTTAACGATGAAATCAGTTAACGATGAAATCAGTTAACGATGAAATCAGTTAAATGAAGATGAAATCAGTTAACGATGAAATCAGTTAACGATGGAATCAGTTAACGATGAAATCAGTTAACGATGAAATCAGTTAAATGAAGATGAAATCAGTTAACGATGAAATCAGTTAACGATGAAATCAGTTAACGATGAAATCAGTTAAATGAAGATGAAATCAGTTAACGATGAAATCAGTTAAAGATGAAATCAGTTAACGATGAAATCAGTTAACGATGAAATCAGTTAAATGAAGATGAAATCAGTTAACGATGAAATCAGTTAACGATGAAATCAGTTAACGATGGAATCAGTTAAATGAAGATGAAATCAGTTAACGATGAAATCAGTTAACGATGAAATCAGTTAACGATGAAATCAGTTAAATGAAGATGAAATCAGTTAACGATGAAATCAGTTAAATGAAGATGAAATCAGTTAAAGATGAAATCAGTTAACGATGAAATCAGTTAACGATGAAATCAGTTAACGATGAAATCAGTTAAATGAAGATGAAATCAGTTAACGATGAAATCAGTTAAATGAAGATGAAATCAGTTAAAGATGAAATCAGTTAACGATGAAATCAGTTAACGATGAAATCAGTTAAATGAAGATGAAATCAGTTAACGATGAAATCAGTTAAAGATGAAATCAGTTAACGATGAAATCAGTTAACGATGAAATCAGTTAAATGAAGATGAAATCAGTTAACGATGAAATCAGTTAACGATGAAATCAGTTAACGATGAAATCAGTTAAATGAAGATGAAATCAGTTAACGATGAAATCAGTTAACGATGAAATCAGTTAAATGAAGATGAAATCAGTTAACGATGAAATCAGTTAACGATGAAATCAGTTAACGATGAAATCAATTAAATGAAGATGAAATCAGTTAACGATGAAATCAGTTAAATGAAGAATGAAAATGAAATCAGTTAAATGAAGATGAAATCAGTTAACGATGAAATCAGTTAAATGAAGATGAAATCAGTTAACGATGAAATCAGTTAAATGAAGATGAAATCAGTTAACGATGAAATCAGTTAACGATGAAATCAGTTAACGATGGAATCAGTTAACGATGAAATCAGTTAACGATGAAATCAGTTAAATGAAGATGAAATCAGTTAACGATGAAATCAGTTAACGATGAAATCAGTTAACGATGAAATCAGTTAAATGAAGATGAAATCAGTTAACGATGAAATCATTTAAAGATGAAATCAGTTAACGATGAAATCAGTTAACGATGAAATCATTTAAATGAAGATGAAATCAGTTAACGATGAAATCAGTTAACGATGAAATCAGTTAACGATGAAATCAGTTAAATGAAGATGAAATCAGTTAACGATGAAATCAGTTAACGATGAAATCAGTTAAATGAAGATGAAATCAGTTAACGATGAAATCAGTTAACGATGAAATCAGTTAACGATGAAATCAATTAAATGAAGATGAAATCAGTTAACGATGAAATCAGTTAAATGAAGATGAAATCAGTTAACGATGAAATCAGTTAACGATGAAATCAGTTAAATGAAGATGAAATCAGTTAAGGATGAAATCAGTTAACGATGAAATCAATTAAATGAAGATGAAATCAGTTAACGATGAAATCAGTTAAATGAAGATGAAATCAGTTAACGATGAAATCAGTTAAAGATGAAATCAGTTAACGATGGAATCAGTTAACGATGAAATCAGTTAACGATGAAATCAGTTAAATGAAGATGAAATCAGTTAACGATGAAATCAGTTAACGATGAAATCAGTTAACGATGAAATCAGTTAAAGATGAAATCAGTTAACGATGAAATCAGTTAAATGAAGACGAAATCAGTTAACGATGAAATCAGTTAAATGAAGACGAAATCAGTTAACGATGAAATCAGTTAAATGAAGATGAAATCAGTTAACGATGAAATCAGTTAAATGAAGATGAAATCAGTTAACGATGAAATCAGTTAACGATGAAATCAGTTAACGATGAAATCAGTTAAATGAAGATGAAATCAGTTAACGATGAAATCAGTTAACGATGAAATCAGTTAACGATGAAATCACTTAACGATGAAATCAGTTAAATGAAGATGAAATCAGTTAACGATGAAATCAGTTAACGATGAAATCAGTTAACGATGGAATCAGTTAACGATGAAATCAGTTAACGATGAAATCAGTTAAATGAAGATGAAATCAGTTAACGATGAAATCAGTTAACGATGAAATCAGTTAAATGAAGATGAAATCAGTTAACGATGAAATCAGTTAACGATGAAATCAGTTAAATGAAGATGAAATCAGTTAACGATGAAATCAGTTAACGATGAAATGAGTTAACGATGAAATCAGTTAAAGATGAAATCAGTTAACGATGAAATCAGTTAAATGAAGATGAAATCAGTTAACGATGAAATCAGTTAACGATGAAATCAGTTAAATGAAGATGAAATCAGTTAACGATGAAATCAATTAAATGAAGATGAAATCAGTTAACGATGAAATCAGTTAAATGAAGATGAAATCAGTTAACGATGAAATCAGTTAAATGAAGATGAAATCAGTTAACGATGAAATCAGTTAAATGAAGAATGAAAATGAAATCAGTTAAATGAAGATGAAATCAGTTAACGATGAAATCAGTTAACGATGAAATCAGTTAACGATGAAATCAGTTAAATGAAGATGAAATCAGTTAACGATGAAATCAGTTAAATGAAGATGAAATCAGTTAACGATGAAATCAGTTAACGATGGAATCAGTTAACGATGAAATCAGTTAACGATGAAATCAGTTAAATGAAGATGAAATCAGTTAACGATGAAATCAGTTAACGATGAAATCAGTTAAATGAAGATGAAATCAGTTAACGATGAAATCAGTTAAAGATGAAATCAGTTAACGATGAAATCAGTTAAATGAAGATGAAATCAGTTAACGATGAAATCAGTTAACGATGAAATCAGTTAAATGAAGATGAAATCAGTTAACGATGAAATCAGTTAACGATGAAATCAGTTAACGATGAAATCAGTTAAATGAAGATGAAATCAGTTAACGATGAAATCAGTTAAATGAAGATGAAATCAGTTAACGATGAAATCAGTTAACGATGAAATCAGTTAACGATGAAATCAGTTAAATGAAGATGAAATCAGTTAAAGATGAAATCAGTTAACGATGAAATCAGTTAACGATGAAATCAGTTAAATGAAGATGAAATCAGTTAACGATGAAATCAGTTAACGATGAAATCAGTTAAATGAAGATGAAATCAGTTAACGATGAAATCAGTTAACGATGAAATCAGTTAACGATGAAATCAATTAAATGAAGATGAAATCAGTTAACGATGAAATCAGTTAAATGAAGATGAAATCAGTTAACGATGAAATCAGTTAACGATGAAATCAGTTAAATGAAGATGAAATCAGTTAACGATGAAATCAGTTAAATGAAGAATGAAAATGAAATCAGTTAAATGAAGATGAAATCAGTTAACGATGAAATCAGTTAAATGAAGATGAAATCAGTTAACGATGAAATCAGTTAACGATGGAATCAGTTAACGATGAAATCAGTTAACGATGAAATCAGTTAAATGAAGATGAAATCAGTTAACGATGAAATCAGTTAACAATGAAATCAGTTAAATGAAGATGAAATCAGTTAACGATGAAATCAGTTAACGATGAAATCAGTTAACTATGAAATCAGTTAAATGAAGATGAAATCAGTTAACGATGAAATCAGTTAAAGATGAAATCAGTTAACGATGGAATCAGTTAACGATGTAATCAGTTAACGATGAAATCAGTTAAATGAAGATGAAATCAGTTAACGATGAAATCAGTTAACGATGAAATCAGTTAAATGAAGATGAAATCAGTTAACGATGAAATCAGTTAAAGATGAAATCAGTTAACGATGAAATCAGTTAACGATGAAATCAGTTAAATGAAGATGAAATCAGTTAACGATGAAATCAGTTAACGATGAAATCAGTTAAATGAAGATGAAATCAGTTAACGATGAAATCAGTTAACGATGGAATCAGTTAACGATGAAATCAGTTAAATGAAGATGAAATCAGTTAACGATGAAATCAGTTAACGATGAAATCAGTTAACGATGAAATCAATTAAATGAAGATGAAATCAGTTAACGATGAAATCAGTTAACGATGAAATCAGTTAAATGAAGATGAAATCAGTTAACGATGAAATCAGTTAAAGATGAAATCAGTTAACGATGAAATCAGTTAACGATGAAATCAGTTAAATGAAGATGAAATCAGTTAACGATGAAATCAGTTAAATGAAGAATGAAAATGAAATCAGTTAAATGAAGATGAAATCAGTTAACGATGAAATCAGTTAACGATGAAATCAGTTAAATGAAGATGAAATCAGTTAACGATGAAATCAGTTAAATGAAGATGAAATCAGTTAACGATGAAATCAGTTAACGATGAAATCAGTTAACGATGGAATCAGTTAACGATGAAATCAGTTAAATGAAGATGAAATCAGTTAACGATGAAATCAGTTAACGATGAAATCAGTTAAATGAAGATGAAATCAGTTAACGATGAAATCAGTTAACGATGAAATCAGTTAAATGAAGATGAAATCAGTTAACGATGAAATCAGTTAACGATGAAATCAGTTAAATGAAGATGAAATCAGTTAACGATGGAATCAGTTAACGATGAAATCAGTTAAATGAAGATGAAATCAGTTAACGATGAAATCAGTTAACGATGAAATCAGTTAACGATGAAATCAATTAAATGAAGATGAAATCAGTTAACGATGAAATCAGTTAAATGAAGATGAAATCAGTTAACGATGAAATCAGTTAACGATGAAATCAGTTAACGATGAAATCAGTTAAATGAAGATGAAATCAGTTAACGATGAAATCAGTTAAATGAAGAATGAAAATGAAATCAGTTAAATGATGATGAAATCAGTTAACGATGAAATCAGTTAACGATGAAATCAGTTAACGATGAAATCAGTTAAATGAAGATGAAATCAGTTAACGATGAAATCAGTTAACGATGGAATCAGTTAACGATGAAATCAGTTAACGATGAAATCAGTTAAATGAAGATGAAATCAGTTAACGATGAAATCAGTTAACGATGAAATCAGTTAACGATGAAATGAGTTAAATGAAGATGAAATCAGTTAACGATGAAATCAGTTAAAGATGAAATCAGTTAACGATGAAATCAGTTAACGATGAAATCAGTTAAATGAAGATGAAATCAGTTAACGATGAAATCAGTTAACGATGGAATCAGTTAAATGAAGATGAAATCAGTTAACGATGAAATCAGTTAACGATGAAATCAGTTAAATGAAGATGAAATCAGTTAACGATGAAATCAGTTAAATGAAGATGAAATCAGTTAACGATGAAATCAGTTAAAGATGAAATCAGTTAACGATGAAATCAGTTAACGATGAAATCAGTTAAATGAAGATGAAATCAGTTAACGATGAAATCAGTTAAAGATGAAATCAGTTAACGATGAAATCAGTTAACGATGAAATCAGTTAAATGAAGATGAAATCAGTTAACGATGAAATCAGTTAACGATGAAATCAGTTAACGATGAAATCAGTTAAATGAAGATGAAATCAGTTAACGATGAAATCAGTTAACGATGAAATCAGTTAAATGAAGATGAAATCAGTTAACGATGAAATCAGTTAACGATGAAATCAGTTAACGATGAAATCAATTAAATGAAGATGAAATCAGTTAACGATGAAATCAGTTAACGATGAAATCAGTTAAATGAAGATGAAATCAGTTAACGATGAAATCAGTTAAATGAAGATGAAATCAGTTAACGATGAAATCAGTTAACGATGAAATCAGTTAACGATGGAATCAGTTAACGATGAAATCAGTTAACGATGAAATCAGTTAAATGAAGATGAAATCAGTTAAATGAAGATGAAATCAGTTAACGATGAAATCAGTTAACGATGAAATCAGTTAACGATGAAATCAGTTAACGATGAAATCAGTTAACGATGAAATCAGTTAAATGAAGATGAAATCAGTTAACGATGAAATCAGTTAACGATGAAATCAGTTAAATGAAGATGAAATCAGTTAACGATGAAATCAGTTAACGATGAAATCAGTTAACGATGAAATCAGTTAAATGAAGATGAAATCAGTTAACGATGAAATCAGTTAAATGAAGATGAAATCAGTTAACGATGAAATCAGTTAAAGATGAAATCAGTTAACGATGAAATCAGTTAAATGAAGATGAAATCAGTTAACGATGAAATCAGTTAAAGATGAAATCAGTTAACGATGAAATCAGTTAACGATGAAATCATTTAAATGAAGATGAAATCAGTTAACGATGAAATCAGTTAAATGAAGATGAAATCAGTTAACGATGAAATCAGTTAACGATGAAATCAGTTAAATGAAGATGAAATCAGTTAACGATGAAATCAGTTAACGATGAAATCAGTTAACGATGAAATCAATTAAATGAAGATGAAATCAGTTAACGATGAAATCAGTTAAATGAAGATGAAATCAGTTAACGATGAAATCAGTTAAAGATGAAATCAGTTAACGATGAAATCAGTTAACGATGAAATCAGTTAAATGAAGATGAAATCAGTTAACGATGAAATCAGTTAACGATGAAATCAGTTAAATGAAGAATGAAAATGAAATCAGTTAAATGAAGATGAAATCAGTTAACGATGAAATCAGTTAACGATGGAATCAGTTAACGATGAAATCAGTTAACGATGAAATCAGTTAAATGAAGATGAAATCAGTTAACGATGAAATCAGTTAACAATGAAATCAGTTAAATGAAGATGAAATCAGTTAACGATGAAATCAGTTAACGATGAAATCAGTTAACGATGAAATCACTTAACGATGAAATCAGTTAAATGAAGATGAAATCAGTTAACGATGAAATCAGTTAAAGATGAAATCAGTTAACGATGGAATCAGTTAACGATGAAATCAGTTAACGATGAAATCAGTTAAATGAAGATGAAATCAGTTAACGATGAAATCAGTTAACGATGGAATCAGTTAACGATGAAATCAGTTAACGATGAAATCAGTTAAATGAAGATGAAATCAGTTAACGATGAAATCAGTTAACAATGAAATCAGTTAAATGAAGATGAAATCAGTTAACGATGAAATCAGTTAACGATGAAATCAGTTAACTATGAAATCAGTTAAATGAAGATGAAATCAGTTAACGATGAAATCAGTTAAAGATGAAATCAGTTAACGATGGAATCAGTTAACGATGTAATCAGTTAACGATGAAATCAGTTAAATGAAGATGAAATCAGTTAACGATGAAATCAGTTAACGATGAAATCAGTTAAATGAAGATGAAATCAGTTAACGATGAAATCAGTTAAAGATGAAATCAGTTAACGATGAAATCAGTTAACGATGAAATCAGTTAAATGAAGATGAAATCAGTTAACGATGAAATCAGTTAACGATGAAATCAGTTAAATGAAGATGAAATCAGTTAACGATGAAATCAGTTAACGATGGAATCAGTTAACGATGAAATCAGTTAACGATGGAATCAGTTAACGATGAAATCAGTTAAATGAAGATGAAATCAGTTAACGATGAAATCAGTTAACGATGAAATCAGTTAACGATGAAATCAATTAAATGAAGATGAAATCAGTTAACGATGAAATCAGTTAACGATGAAATCAGTTAAATGAAGATGAAATCAGTTAACGATGAAATCAGTTAAAGATGAAATCAGTTAACGATGAAATCAGTTAACGATGAAATCAGTTAAATGAAGATGAAATCAGTTAACGATGAAATCAGTTAAATGAAGAATGAAAATGAAATCAGTTAAATGAAGATGAAATCAGTTAACGATGAAATCAGTTAACGATGAAATCAGTTAAATGAAGATGAAATCAGTTAACGATGAAATCAGTTAAATGAAGATGAAATCAGTTAACGATGAAATCAGTTAACGATGAAATCAGTTAACGATGGAATCAGTTAACGATGAAATCAGTTAAATGAAGATGAAATCAGTTAACGATGAAATCAGTTAACGATGAAATCAGTTAAATGAAGATGAAATCAGTTAACGATGAAATCAGTTAACGATGAAATCAGTTAAATGAAGATGAAATCAGTTAACGATGAAATCAGTTAACGATGAAATCAGTTAAATGAAGATGAAATCAGTTAACGATGGAATCAGTTAACGATGAAATCAGTTAAATGAAGATGAAATCAGTTAACGATGAAATCAGTTAACGATGAAATCAGTTAACGATGAAATCAATTAAATGAAGATGAAATCAGTTAACGATGAAATCAGTTAAATGAAGATGAAATCAGTTAACGATGAAATCAGTTAACGATGAAATCAGTTAACGATGAAATCAGTTAAATGAAGATGAAATCAGTTAACGATGAAATCAGTTAAATGAAGAATGAAAATGAAATCAGTTAAATGATGATGAAATCAGTTAACGATGAAATCAGTTAACGATGAAATCAGTTAACGATGAAATCAGTTAAATGAAGATGAAATCAGTTAACGATGAAATCAGTTAACGATGGAATCAGTTAACGATGAAATCAGTTAACGATGAAATCAGTTAAATGAAGATGAAATCAGTTAACGATGAAATCAGTTAACGATGAAATCAGTTAACGATGAAATGAGTTAAATGAAGATGAAATCAGTTAACGATGAAATCAGTTAAAGATGAAATCAGTTAACGATGAAATCAGTTAACGATGAAATCAGTTAAATGAAGATGAAATCAGTTAACGATGAAATCAGTTAACGATGGAATCAGTTAAATGAAGATGAAATCAGTTAACGATGAAATCAGTTAACGATGAAATCAGTTAAATGAAGATGAAATCAGTTAACGATGAAATCAGTTAAATGAAGATGAAATCAGTTAACGATGAAATCAGTTAAAGATGAAATCAGTTAACGATGAAATCAGTTAACGATGAAATCAGTTAAATGAAGATGAAATCAGTTAACGATGAAATCAGTTAAAGATGAAATCAGTTAACGATGAAATCAGTTAACGATGAAATCAGTTAAATGAAGATGAAATCAGTTAACGATGAAATCAGTTAACGATGAAATCAGTTAACGATGAAATCAGTTAAATGAAGATGAAATCAGTTAACGATGAAATCAGTTAACGATGAAATCAGTTAAATGAAGATGAAATCAGTTAACGATGAAATCAGTTAACGATGAAATCAGTTAACGATGAAATCAATTAAATGAAGATGAAATCAGTTAACGATGAAATCAGTTAACGATGAAATCAGTTAAATGAAGATGAAATCAGTTAACGATGAAATCAGTTAAATGAAGATGAAATCAGTTAACGATGAAATCAGTTAACGATGAAATCAGTTAACGATGGAATCAGTTAACGATGAAATCAGTTAACGATGAAATCAGTTAAATGAAGATGAAATCAGTTAAATGAAGATGAAATCAGTTAACGATGAAATCAGTTAACGATGAAATCAGTTAAAGATGAAATCAGTTAACGATGAAATCAGTTAACGATGAAATCAGTTAAATGAAGATGAAATCAGTTAACGATGAAATCAGTTAACGATGAAATCAGTTAAATGAAGATGAAATCAGTTAACGATGAAATCAGTTAACGATGAAATCAGTTAACGATGAAATCAGTTAAATGAAGATGAAATCAGTTAACGATGAAATCAGTTAAATGAAGATGAAATCAGTTAACGATGAAATCAGTTAAAGATGAAATCAATTAACGATGAAATCAGTTAAATGAAGATGAAATCAGTTAACGATGAAATCAGTTAAAGATGAAATCAGTTAACGATGAAATCAGTTAACGATGAAATCATTTAAATGAAGATGAAATCAGTTAACGATGAAATCAGTTAAATGAAGATGAAATCAGTTAACGATGAAATCAGTTAACGATGAAATCAGTTAAATGAAGATGAAATCAGTTAACGATGAAATCAGTTAACGATGAAATCAGTTAACGATGAAATCAATTAAATGAAGATGAAATCAGTTAACGATGAAATCAGTTAAATGAAGATGAAATCAGTTAACGATGAAATCAGTTAAAGATGAAATCAGTTAACGATGAAATCAGTTAACGATGAAATCAGTTAAATGAAGATGAAATCAGTTAACGATGAAATCAGTTAACGATGAAATCAGTTAAATGAAGAATGAAAATGAAATCAGTTAAATGAAGATGAAATCAGTTAACGATGAAATCAGTTAACGATGGAATCAGTTAACGATGAAATCAGTTAACGATGAAATCAGTTAAATGAAGATGAAATCAGTTAACGATGAAATCAGTTAACAATGAAATCAGTTAAATGAAGATGAAATCAGTTAACGATGAAATCAGTTAACGATGAAATCAGTTAACGATGAAATCACTTAACGATGAAATCAGTTAAATGAAGATGAAATCAGTTAACGATGAAATCAGTTAAAGATGAAATCAGTTAACGATGGAATCAGTTAACGATGAAATCAGTTAACGATGAAATCAGTTAAATGAAGATGAAATCAGTTAACGATGAAATCAGTTAACGATGAAATCAGTTAAATGAAGATGAAATCAGTTAACGATGAAATCAGTTAAAGATGAAATCAGTTAACGATGGAATCAGTTAACGATGAAATCAGTTAACGATGAAATCAGTTAAATGAAGATGAAATCAGTTAAAGATGAAATCAGTTAACGATGAAATCAGTTAACGATGAAATCAGTTAAATGAAGATGAAATCAGTTAACGATGAAATCAGTTAAAGATGAAATCAGTTAACGATGAAATCAGTTAACGATGAAATCAGTTAAATGAAGATGAAATCAGTCAATGATGAAATCAGTTAACGATGGAATCAGTTAACGATGAAATCAGTTAACAATGAAATCAGTTAAATGAAGATGAAATCAGTTAACGATGAAATCAGTTAACGATGAAATCAGTTAACGATGAAATCAATTAAATGAAGATGAAATCAGTTAACGATGAAATCAGTTAAATGAAGATGAAATCAGTTAACGATGAAATCAGTTAAAGATGAAATCAGTTAACGATGAAATCAGTTAACGATGAAATCAGTTAAATGAAGATGAAATCAGTTAACGATGAAATCAGTTAAATGAAGAATGAAAATGAAATCAGTTAAATGAAGATGAAATCAGTTAACGATGAAATCAGTTAACGATGAAATCAGTTAACGATGAAATCAGTTAAATGAAGATGAAATCAGTTAAATGAAGATGAAATCAGTTAACGATGAAATCAGTTAACGATGAAATCAGTTAAATGAAGATGAAATCAGTTAACGATGAAATCAGTTAACGATGAAATCAGTTAACGATGAAATCAGTTAAATGAAGATGAAATCAGTTAACGATGAAATCAGTTAAAGATGAAATCAGTTAACGATGAAATCAGTTAACGATGAAATCAGTTAACGATGGAATCAGTTAAATGAAGATGAAATCAGTTAACGATGAAATCAGTTAACGATGAAATCAGTTAACGATGAAATCAGTTAAATGAAGATGAAATCAGTTAACGATGAAATCAGTTAACGATGAAATCAGTTAACGATGGAATCAGTTAAATGAAGATGAAATCAGTTAACGATGAAATCAGTTAACGATGAAATCAGTTAAATGAAGATGAAATCAGTTAACGATGAAATCAGTTAAATGAAGATGAAATCAGTTAACGATGAAATCAGTTAACGATGAAATCAGTTAACGATGGAATCAGTTAAATGAAGATGAAATCAGTTAACGATGAAATCAGTTAACGATGAAATCAGTTAAATGAAGATGAAATCAGTTAACGATGAAATCAGTTAAATGAAGATGAAATCAGTTAACGATGAAATCAGTTAAAGATGAAATCAGTTAACGATGAAATCAGTTAAATGAAGATGAAATCAGTTAACGATGAAATCAGTTAAAGATGAAATCAGTTAACGATGAAATCAGTTAACGATGAAATCAGTTAAATGAAGATGAAATCAGTTAACGATGAAATCAGTTAAAGATGAAATCAGTTAACGATGAAATCAGTTAACGATGAAATCAGTTAAATGAAGATGAAATCAGTTAACGATGAAATCAGTTAACGATGGAATCAGTTAACGATGAAATCAGTTAAATGAAGATGAAATCAGTTAACGATGAAATCAGTTAACGATGAAATCAGTTAACGATGAAATCAATTAAATGAAGATGAAATCAGTTAACGATGAAATCAGTTAAATGAAGATGAAATCAGTTAACGATGAAATCAGTTAAATGAAGATGAAATCAGTTAACGATGAAATCAGTTAAATGAAGATGAAATCAGTTAACGATGAAATCAGTTAAAGATGAAATCAGTTAACGATGAAATCAGTTAACGATGAAATCAGTTAAATGAAGATGAAATCAGTTAACGATGAAATCAGTTAAAGATGAAATCAGTTAACGATGAAATCAGTTAACGATGAAATCAGTTAAATGAAGATGAAATCAGTTAACGATGAAATCAGTTAAAGATGAAATCAGTTAACGATGAAATCAGTTAACGATGAAATCAGTTAAATGAAGATGAAATCAGTTAACGATGAAATCAGTTAACGATGGAATCAGTTAACGATGAAATCAGTTAAATGAAGATGAAATCAGTTAACGATGAAATCAGTTAACGATGAAATCAGTTAACGATGAAATCAATTAAATGAAGATGAAATCAGTTAACGATGAAATCAGTTAAATGAAGATGAAATCAGTTAACGATGAAATCAGTTAAAGATGAAATCAGTTAACGATGAAATCAGTTAACGATGAAATCAGTTAAATGAAGATGAAATCAGTTAACGATGAAATCAGTTAAATGAAGAATGAAAATTAAATCAGTTAAATGAAGATGAAATCAGTTAACGATGAAATCAGTTAACGATGGAATCAGTTAACGATGAAATCAGTTAACGATGAAATCAGTTAAATGAAGATGAAATCAGTTAACGATGAAATCAGTTAACGATGAAATCAGTTAAATGAAGCTGAAATCAGTTAAAGATGAAATCAGTTAACGATGAAATCAGTTAACGATGAAATCAGTTAACGATGGAATCAGTTAAATGAAGATGAAATCAGTTAACGATGAAATCAGTTAACAATGAAATCAGTTAAATGAAGATGAAATCAGTTAACGATGAAATCACTTAACGATGAAATCAGTTAACGATGGAATCAGTTAAATGAAGATGAAATCAGTTAACGATGAAATCAGTTAACAATGAAATCAGTTAAATGAAGATGAAATCAGTTAACGATGAAATCACTTAACGATGAAATCAGTTAAATGAAGATGAAATCAGTTAACGATGAAATCAGTTAAAGATGAAATCAGTTAACGATGGAATCAGTTAACGATGAAATCAGTTAACGATGAAATCAGTTAAATGAAGATGAAATCAGTTAACGATGAAATCAGTTAACGATGAAATCAGTTAAATGAAGATGAAATCAGTTAACGATGAAATCAGTTAACGATGAAATCAGTTAACGATGAAATCAATTAAATGAAGATGAAATCAGTTAACGATGAAATCAGTTAAATGAAGATGAAATCAGTTAACGATGAAATCAGTTAAATGAAGAATGAAAATGAAATCAGTTAAATGAAGATGAAATCAGTTAACGATGAAATCAGTTAACGATGAAATCAGTTAACGATGAAATCAGTTAAATGAAGATGAAATCAGTTAACGATGAAATCAGTTAACGATGGAATCAGTTAAATGAAGATGAAATCAGTTAAATGAAGATGAAATCAGTTAACGATGAAATCAGTTAAATGAAGATGAAATCAGTTAACGATGAAATCAGTTAAATGAAGATGAAATCAGTTAACGATGAAATCAGTTAAAGATGAAATCAGTTAACGATGAAATCAGTTAACGATGAAATCAGTTAAATGAAGATGAAATCAGTTAACGATGAAATCAGTTAAAGATGAAATCAGTTAACGATGAAATCAGTTAAAGATGAAATCAGTTAAATGAAGATGAAATCAGTTAACGATGAAATCAGTTAACGATGAAATCAGTTAACGATGAAATCAGTTAAATGAAGATGAAATCAGTTAACGATGAAATCAGTTAACGATGAAATCAGTTAAATGAAGATGAAATCAGTTAACGATGAAATCAGTTAACGATGAAATCAGTTAACGATGAAATCAATTAAATGAAGATGAAATCAGTTAACGATGAAATCAATTAAATGAAGAATGAAAATGAAATCAGTTAAATGAAGATGAAATCAGTTAACGATGAAATCAGTTAACGATGAAATCAGTTAAATGAAGATGAAATCAGTTAACGATGAAATCAGTTAAATGAAGATGAAATCAGTTAACGATGAAATCAGTTAACGATGAAATCAGTTAACGATGAAATCAGTTAACGATGAAATCAGTTAAAGATGAAATCAGTTAACGATGAAATCAGTTAAAGATGAAATCAGTTAACGATGAAATCAGTTAAAGATGAAATCAGTTAACGATGAAATCAGTTAACGATGAAATCAGTTAAATGAAGATGAAATCAGTTAACGATGAAATCAGTTAACGATGAAATCAGTTAACGATGGAATCAGTTAAATGAAGATGAAATCAGTTAACGATGAAATCAGTTAACGATGAAATCAGTTAACGATGAAATCAGTTAAATGAAGATGAAATCAGTTAACGATGAAATCAGTTAAATGAAGATGAAATCAGTTAACGATGAAATCAGTTAACGATGAAATCAGTTAAATGAAGATGAAATCAGTTAACGATGAAATCAGTTAACGATGAAATCATTTAAATGAAGATGAAATCAGTTAACGATGAAATCAGTTAACGATGAAATCAGTTAAATGAAGATGAAATCAGTTAACGATGAAATCAGTTAACGATGAAATCAGTTAACGATGAAATCAGTTAACTGAAGATGAAATCAGTTAACTGAAGATGAAATCAGTTAACGATGAAATCAGTTAACGATGAAATCAGTTAACGATGAAATCAATTAAATGAAGATGAAATCAGTTAACGATGAAATCAGTTAAATGAAGATGAAATCAGTTAACGATGAAATCAGTTAAAGATGAAATCAGTTAACGATGAAATCAGTTAACGATGAAATCAGTTAACGATGAAATCAGTTAAATGAAGATGAAATCAGTTAACGATGAAATCAGTTAACGATGAAATCAGTTAAATGAAGAATGAAAATGAAATCAGTTAAATGAAGATGAAATCAGTTAACGATGGAATCAGTTAACGATGAAATCAGTTAACGATGAAATCAGTTAAATGAAGATGAAATCAGTTAACGATGAAATCAGTTAACAATGAAATCAGTTAAATGAAGATGAAATCAGTTAACGATGAAATCAGTTAACGATGAAATCAGTTAACGATGAAATCACTTAACGATGAAATCAGTTAAATGAAGATGAAATCAGTTAACGATGAAATCAGTTAACGATGAAATCAGTTAACGATGAAATCAGTTAACAATGAAATCAGTTAAATGAAGATGAAATCAGTTAACGATGAAATCAGTTAACGATGAAATCAGTTAAAGATGAAATCAGTTAACGATGGAATCAGTTAACGATGAAATCAGTTAACGATGAAATCAGTTAAATGAAGATGAAATCAGTTAACGATGAAATCAGTTAAATGAAGATGAAATCAGTTAACGATGAAATCAGTTAACGATGAAATCAGTTAAAGATGAAATCAGTTAACGATGAAATCAGTTAACAATGAAATCAGTTAAATGAAGATGAAATCAGTTAACGATGAAATCAGTTAACGATGAAATCAGTTAAAGATGAAATCAGTTAACGATGGAATCAGTTAACGATGAAATCAGTTAACGATGAAATCAGTTAAATGAAGATGAAATCAGTTAACGATGAAATCAGTTAACGATGAAATCAGTTAAATGAAGATGAAATCAGTTAACGATGAAATCAGTTAAAGATGAAATCAGTTAACGATGAAATCAGTTAACGATGAAATCAGTTAAATGAAGATGAAATCAGTTAACGATGAAATCAGTTAAAGATGAAATCAGTTAACGATGAAATCAGTTAACGATGAAATCAGTTAAATGAAGATGAAATCAGTTAATGATGAAATCAGTTAACGATGGAATCAGTTAACGATGAAATCAGTTAACAATGAAATCAGTTAAATGAAGATGAAATCAGTTAACGATGAAATCAGTTAACGATGAAATCAGTTAACGATGAAATCAATTAAATGAAGATGAAATCAGTTAACGATGAAATCAGTTAAATGAAGATGAAATCAGTTAACGATGAAATCAGTTAAAGATGAAATCAGTTAAATGAAGATGAAATCAGTTAACGATGAAATCAGTTAAATGAAGATGAAATCAGTTAACGATGAAATCAGTTAACGATGAAATCAGTTAAATGAAGATGAAATCAGTTAACGATGAAATCAGTTAACGATGAAATCAGTTAAATGAAGAATGAAAATGAAATCAGTTAAATGAAGATGAAATCAGTTAACGATGGAATCAGTTAACGATGAAATCAGTTAACGATGAAATCAGTTAAATGAAGATGAAATCAGTTAACGATGAAATCAGTTAACAATGAAATCAGTTAAATGAAGATGAAATCAGTTAACGATGAAATCAGTTAACGATGAAATCAGTTAACGATGAAATCACTTAACGATGAAATCAGTTAAATGAAGATGAAATCAGTTAACGATGAAATCAGTTAACGATGAAATCAGTTAACGATGAAATCAGTTAACAATGAAATCAGTTAAATGAAGATGAAATCAGTTAACGATGAAATCAGTTAACGATGAAATCAGTTAAAGATGAAATCAGTTAACGATGGAATCAGTTAACGATGAAATCAGTTAACGATGAAATCAGTTAAATGAAGATGAAATCAGTTAACGATGAAATCAGTTAAATGAAGATGAAATCAGTTAACGATGAAATCAGTTAACGATGAAATCAGTTAAAGATGAAATCAGTTAACGATGAAATCAGTTAACAATGAAATCAGTTAAATGAAGATGAAATCAGTTAACGATGAAATCAGTTAACGATGAAATCAGTTAAAGATGAAATCAGTTAACGATGGAATCAGTTAACGATGAAATCAGTTAACGATGAAATCAGTTAAATGAAGATGAAATCAGTTAACGATGAAATCAGTTAACGATGAAATCAGTTAAATGAAGATGAAATCAGTTAACGATGAAATCAGTTAAAGATGAAATCAGTTAACGATGAAATCAGTTAACGATGAAATCAGTTAAATGAAGATGAAATCAGTTAACGATGAAATCAGTTAAAGATGAAATCAGTTAACGATGAAATCAGTTAACGATGAAATCAGTTAAATGAAGATGAAATCAGTTAATGATGAAATCAGTTAACGATGGAATCAGTTAACGATGAAATCAGTTAACAATGAAATCAGTTAAATGAAGATGAAATCAGTTAACGATGAAATCAGTTAACGATGAAATCAGTTAACGATGAAATCAATTAAATGAAGATGAAATCAGTTAACGATGAAATCAGTTAAATGAAGATGAAATCAGTTAACGATGAAATCAGTTAAAGATGAAATCAGTTAAATGAAGATGAAATCAGTTAACGATGAAATCAGTTAAATGAAGATGAAATCAGTTAACGATGAAATCAGTTAACGATGAAATCAGTTAAATGAAGATGAAATCAGTTAACGATGAAATCAGTTAAATGAAGAATGAAAATGAAATCAGTTAAATGAAGATGAAATCAGTTAACGATGAAATCAGTTAACGATGAAATCAGTTAAATGAAGATGAAATCAGTTAAATGAAGATGAAATCAGTTAACGATGAAATCAGTTAACGATGAAATCAGTTAAATGAAGATGAAATCAGTTAACGATGAAATCAGTTAACGATGAAATCAGTTAAATGAAGATGAAATCAGTTAACGATGAAATCAGTTAACGATGAAATCAGTTAACGATGGAATCAGTTAACGATGGAATCAGTTAAATGAAGATGAAATCAGTTAACGATGAAATCAGTTAACGATGAAATCAGTTAACGATGAAATCAGTTAAATGAAGATGAAATCAGTTAACGATGAAATCAGTTAAATGAAGATGAAATCAGTTAACGATGGAATCAGTTAACGATGAAATCAGTTAACGATGAAATCAGTTAAATGAAGATGAAATCAGTTAACGATGAAATCAGTTAACGATGGAATCAGTTAAATGAAGATGAAATCAGTTAACGATGAAATCAGTTAACGATGAAATCAGTTAAATGAAGATGAAATCAGTTAACGATGAAATCAGTTAAATGAAGAATGAAAATGAAATCAGTTAAATGAAGATGAAATCAGTTAACGATGAAATCAGTTAACGATGAAATCAGTTAACGATGGAATCAGTTAAATGAAGATGAAATCAGTTAACGATGAAATCAGTTAACGATGAAATCAGTTAAATGAAGATGAAATCAGTTAACGATGAAATCAGTTAAATGAAGATGAAATCAGTTAACGATGAAATCAGTTAACGATGAAATCAGTTAAATGAAGATAAAATCAGTTAACGATGAAATCAGTTAACGATGAAATCAATTAAATGAAGATGAAATCAGTTAACGATGAAATCAGTTAAAAGAAGATGAAATCAGTTAACGATGAAATCAGTTAACGATGAAATCAGTTAAATGAAGATGAAATCAGTTAACGATGAAATCAGTTAAATGAAGAATGAAAATGAAATCAGTTAAATGAAGATGAAATCAGTTAACGATGAAATCAGTTAAATGAAGATGAAATCAGTTAACGATGAAATCAGTTAACGATGAAATCAGTTAACGATGAAATCAGTTAACAATGAAATCAGTTAAATGAAGATGAAATCAGTTAACGATGAAATCAGTTAACGATGAAATCACTTAACGATGAAATCAGTTAAATGAAGATGAAATCAGTTAACGATGAAATCAGTTAAAGATGAAATCAGTTAACGATGGAATCAGTTAACGATGAAATCAGTTAACGATGAAATCAGTTAAATGAAGATGAAATCAGTTAACGATGAAATCAGTTAAATGAAGATGAAATCAGTTAACGATGAAATCAGTTAACGATGAAATCAGTTAAATGAAGATGAAATCAGTTAACGATGAAATCAGTTAACGATGAAATCAGTTAACGATGAAATCAGTTAAATGAAGATGAAATCAGTTAACGATGAAATCAGTTAACGATGAAATCAGTTAACGATGGAATCAGTTAACGATGAAATCAGTTAACGATGAAATCAGTTAAATGAAGATGAAATCAGTTAACGATGAAATCAGTTAACGATGAAATCAGTTAAATGAAGATGAAATCAGTTAACGATGAAATCAGTTAAAGATGAAATCAGTTAACGATGAAATCAGTTAAAGATGAAATCAGTTAACGATGAAATCAGTTAACGATGAAATCAGTTAAATGAAGATGAAATCAGTTAACGATGAAATCAGTTAACGATGAAATCAGTTAACGATGAAATCAGTTAAATGAAGATGAAATCAGTTAACGATGAAATCAGTTAACGATGAAATCAGTTAACGATGAAATCAGTTAAATGAAGATGAAATCAGTTAACGATGAAATCAGTTAACGATGAAATCAGTTAACGATGAAATCAATTAAATGAAGATGAAATCAGTTAACGATGAAATCAGTTAAATGAAGAATGAAAATGAAATCAGTTAAATGAAGATGAAATCAGTTAACGATGAAATCAGTTAACGATGAAATCAGTTAAATGAAGATGAAATCAGTTAACGATGAAATCAGTTAAATGAAGATGAAATCAGTTAACGATGAAATCAGTTAACGATGAAATCAGTTAACGATGGAATCAGTTAACGATGAAATCAGTTAACGATGAAATCAGTTAAATGAAGATGAAATCAGTTAACGATGAAATCAGTTAACGATGAAATCAGTTAAATGAAGATGAAATCAGTTAACGATGAAATCAGTTAAAGATGAAATCAGTTAACGATGAAATCAGTTAACGATGAAATCAGTTAAATGAAGATGAAATCAGTTAACGATGAAATCAGTTAACGATGAAATCAGTTAAATGAAGATGAAATCAGTTAACGATGAAATCAGTTAACGATGAAATCAGTTAAATGAAGATGAAATCAGTTAACGATGAAATCAGTTAACGATGAAATCACTTAACGATGAAATCAGTTAAATGAAGATGAAATCAGTTAACGATGAAATCAGTTAACGATGAAATCAGTTAAAGATGAAATCAGTTAACGATGGAATCAGTTAACGATGAAATCAGTTAACGATGAAATCAGTTAAATGAAGATGAAATCAGTTAACGATGAAATCAGTTAACGATGAAATCAGTTAAATGAAGATGAAATCAGTTAACGATGAAATCAGTTAACGATGAAATCAGTTAAATGAACATGAAATCAGTTAACGATGAAATCAGTTAACGATGAAATCAGTTAACGATGGAATCAGTTAACGATGAAATCAGTTAACGATGAAATCAGTTAAATGAAGATGAAATCAGTTAACGATGAAATCAGTTAACGATGAAATCAATTAAATGAAGATGAAATCAGTTAACGATGAAATCAGTTAAATGAAGATGAAATCAGTTAACGATGAAATCAGTTAAAGATGAAATCAGTTAACGATGAAATCAGTTAACGATGAAATCAGTTAAATGAAGATGAAATCAGTTAACGATGAAATCAGTTAAAGATGAAATCAGTTAACGATGAAATCAGTTAACGATGAAATCAGTTAAATGAAGATGAAATCAGTTAACGATGAAATCAGTTAAATGAAGAATGAAAATGAAATCAGTTAAATGAAGATGAAATCAGTTAACGATGAAATCAGTTAAATGAAGATGAAATCAGTTAACGATGAAATCAGTTAACGATGAAATCAGTTAAATGAAGATGAAATCAGTTAACGATGAAATCAGTTAACGATGAAATCAGTTAAATGAAGATGAAATCAGTTAACGATGAAATCAGTTAACGATGAAATCAGTTAACGATGAAATCAGTTAACGATGAAATCAGTTAACGATGAAATCAGTTAAATGAAGATGAAATCAGTTAACGATGGAATCAGTTAACGATGAAATCAGTTAAATGAAGATGAAATCAGTTAACGATGAAATCAGTTAACGATGAAATCAGTTAACGATGAAATCAATTAAATGAAGATGAAATCAGTTAACGATGAAATCAGTTAAATGAAGATGAAATCAGTTAACGATGAAATCAGTTAAAGATGAAATCAGTTAACGATGAAATCAGTTAACGATGAAATCAGTTAAATGAAGATGAAATCAGTTAACGATGAAATCAGTTAAATGAAGAATGAAAATGAAATCAGTTAAATGAAGATGAAATCAGTTAACGATGAAATCAGTTAACGATGAAATCAGTTAACGATGAAATCAGTTAAATGAAGATGAAATCAGTTAACGATGAAATCAGTTAACGATGAAATCAGTTAACGATGAAATCAGTTAAATGAAGATGAAATCAGTTAACGATGAAATCAGTTAACGATGAAATCAGTTAACGATGAAATCAGTTAAATGAAGATGAAATCAGTTAACGATGAAATCAGTTAACGATGAAATCAGTTAACGATGAAATCAGTTAAATGAAGATGAAATCAGTTAACGATGAAATCAGTTAACGATGAAATCAGTTAACGATGGAATCAGTTAAATGAAGATGAAATCAGTTAACGATGAAATCAGTTAACGATGAAATCAGTTAAATGAAGATGAAATCAGTTAACGATGAAATCAGTTAAATGAAGATGAAATCAGTTAACGATGAAATCAGTTAAAGATGAAATCAGTTAACGATGAAATCAGTTAACGATGAAATCAGTTAAATGAAGATGAAATCAGTTAACGATGAAATCAGTTAAAGATGAAATCAGTTAACGATGAAATCAGTTAACGATGAAATCAGTTAAATGAAGATGAAATCAGTTAACGATGAAATCAGTTAACGATGAAATCAGTTAACGATGAAATCAGTTAAATGAAGATGAAATCAGTTAACGATGAAATCAGTTAACGATGAAATCAGTTAACGATGAAATCAATTAAATGAAGATGAAATCAGTTAACGATGAAATCAGTTAAATGAAGAATGAAAATGAAATCAGTTAAATGAAGATGAAATCAGTTAACGATGAAATCAGTTAACGATGAAATCAGTTAAATGAAGATGAAATCAGTTAACGATGAAATCAGTTAACGATGAAATCAGTTAACGATGAAATCAGTTAACGATGAAATCAGTCAACGATGGAATCAGTTAACGATGAAATCAGTTAACGATGAAATCAGTTAAATGAAGATGAAATCAGTTAACGATGAAATCAGTTAAAGATGAAATCAGTTAACGATGAAATCAGTTAAAGATGAAATCAGTTAACGATGAAATCAGTTAACGATGAAATCAGTTAAATGAAGATGAAATCAGTTAACGATGAAATCAGTTAACGATGAAATCAGTTAAATGAAGATGAAATCAGTTAACGATGAAATCAGTTAACGATGAAATCAGTTAACGATGAAATCAGTTAAATGAAGATGAAATCAGTTAACGATGAAATCAGTTAAATGAAGATGAAATCAGTTAACGATGAAATCAGTTAAAGATGAAATCAGTTAACGATGAAATCAGTTAACGATGAAATCAGTTAAATGAAGATGAAATCAGTTAACGATGAAATCAGTTAAAGATGAAATCAGTTAACGATGAAATCAGTTAACGATGAAATCATTTAAATGAAGATGAAATCAGTTAACGATGAAATCAGTTAACGATGAAATCAGTTAACGATGAAATCAGTTAAATGAAGATGAAATCAGTTAACGATGAAATCAGTTAACGATGAAATCAGTTAAATGAAGATGAAATCAGTTAACGATGAAATCAGTTAACGATGAAATCAGTTAACGATGAAATCAGTTAACGATGAAATCAGTTAAATGAAGAATGAAAATGAAATCAGTTAAATGAAGAATGAAAATGAAATCAGTTAAAGATGAAATCAGTTAACGATGAAATCAGTTAACGATGAAATCAGTTAAATGAAGATGAAATCAGTTAACGATGAAATCAGTTAAAGATGAAATCAGTTAACGATGAAATCAGTTAAATGAAGATGAAATCAGTTAACGATGAAATCAGTTAACGATGAAATCAGTTAAATGAAGATGAAATCAGTTAACGATGAAATCAGTTAACGATGAAATCAGTTAACGATGAAATCAATTAAATGAAGATGAAATCAGTTAACGATGAAATCAGTTAAATGAAGATGAAATCAGTTAACGATGAAATCAGTTAAAGATGAAATCAGTTAACGATGAAATCAGTTAACGATGAAATCAGTTAAATGAAGATGAAATCAGTTAACGATGAAATCAGTTAACGATGAAATCAGTTAACGATGAAATCAGTTAAATGAAGATGAAATCAGTTAACGATGAAATCAGTTAACGATGAAATCAGTTAACGATGAAATCAGTTAAATGAAGATGAAATCAGTTAACGATGAAATCAGTTAACGATGAAATCAGTTAACGATGGAATCAGTTAAATGAAGATGAAATCAGTTAACGATGAAATCAGTTAACGATGAAATCAGTTAACGATGAAATCAGTTAAATGAAGATGAAATCAGTTAACGATGAAATCAGTTAACGATGAAATCAGTTAACGATGAAATCAGTTAACGATGAAATCAGTTAAATGAAGATGAAATCAGTTAACGATGAAATCAGTTAAAGATGAAATCAGTTAACGATGAAATCAGTTAAATGAAGATGAAATCAGTTAACGATGAAATCAGTTAACGATGAAATCAGTTAACGATGAAATCAGTTAAATGAAGATGAAATCAGTTAAATGAAGATGAAATCAGTTAACGATGAAATCAGTTAAATGAAGATGAAATCAGTTAACGATGAAATCAGTTAACGATGAAATCAGTTAACGATGAAATCAGTTAACGATGAAATCAATTAAATGAAGATGAAATCAGTTAACGATGAAATCAGTTAAATGAAGAATGAAAATGAAATCAGTTAAATGAAGATGAAATCAGTTAACGATGAAATCAGTTAACGATGAAATCAGTTAACGATGAAATCAGTTAAATGAAGATGAAATCAGTTAACGATGAAATCAGTTAAATGAAGATGAAATCAGTTAACGATGAAATCAGTTAAATGAAGATGAAATCAGTTAACGATGAAATCAGTTAACGATGAAATCAGTTAAATGAAGATGAAATCAGTTAACGATGAAATCAGTTAACGATGAAATCAGTTAACGATGAAATCAGTTAACGATGAAATCAGTTAAATGAAGATGAAATCAGTTAACGATGAAATCAGTTAACGATGAAATCAGTTAAATGAAGATGAAATCAGTTAACGATGAAATCAGTTAACGATGAAATCAGTTAAATGAAGATGAAATCAGTTAACGATGAAATCAGTTAAATGAAGATGAAATCAGTTAACGATGAAATCAGTTAACGATGAAATCAGTTAACGATGAAATCAGTTAACGATGAAATCAGTTAACGATGAAATCAGTTAAATGAAGATGAAATCAGTTAACGATGAAATCAGTTAACGATGAAATCAGTTAAATGAAGATGAAATCAGTTAACGATGAAATCAGTTAACGATGAAATCAGTTAAATGAAGATGAAATCAGTTAACGATGAAATCAGTTAAATGAAGATGAAATCAGTTAACGATGAAATCAGTTAAAGATGAAATCAGTTAACGATGAAATCAGTTAACGATGAAATCAGTTAAATGAAGATGAAATCAGTTAACGATGAAATCAGTTAAAGATGAAATCAGTTAACGATGAAATCAGTTAACGATGAAATCATTTAAATGAAGATGAAATCAGTTAACGATGAAATCAGTTAACGATGAAATCAGTTAACGATGAAATCAGTTAAATGAAGATGAAATCAGTTAACGATGAAATCAGTTAACGATGAAATCAGTTAAATGAAGATGAAATCAGTTAACGATGAAATCAGTTAACGATGAAATCAGTTAACGATGAAATCAGTTAAATGAAGAATGAAAATGAAATCAGTTAAATGAAGAATGAAAATGAAATCAGTTAAAGATGAAATCAGTTAACGATGAAATCAGTTAACGATGAAATCAGTTAAATGAAGATGAAATCAGTTAACGATGAAATCAGTTAAAGATGAAATCAGTTAACGATGAAATCAGTTAACGATGAAATCAGTTAAATGAAGATGAAATCAGTTAACGATGAAATCAGTTAACGATGAAATCAGTTAAATGAAGATGAAATCAGTTAACGATGAAATCAGTTAACGATGAAATCAGTTAACGATGAAATCAATTAAATGAAGATGAAATCAGTTAACGATGAAATCAGTTAAATGAAGATGAAATCAGTTAACGATGAAATCAGTTAAAGATGAAATCAGTTAACGATGAAATCAGTTAACGATGAAATCAGTTAAATGAAGATGAAATCAGTTAACGATGAAATCAGTTAACGATGAAATCAGTTAAATGAACATGAAATCAGTTAACGATGAAATCAGTTAACGATGAAATCAGTTAACGATGGAATCAGTTAACGATGAAATCAGTTAACGATGAAATCAGTTAAATGAAGATGAAATCAGTTAACGATGAAATCAGTTAACGATGAAATCAGTTAAATGAAGATGAAATCAGTTAACGATGAAATCAGTTAAAGATGAAATCAGTTAACGATGAAATCAGTTAACGATGAAATCAGTTAAATGAAGATGAAATCAGTTAACGATGAAATCAGTTAAAGATGAAATCAGTTAACGATGAAATCAGTTAACGATGAAATCAGTTAAATGAAGATGAAATCAGTTAACGATGAAATCAGTTAAATGAAGAATGAAAATGAAATCAGTTAAATGAAGATGAAATCAGTTAACGATGAAATCAGTTAAATGAAGATGAAATCAGTTAACGATGAAATCAGTTAACGATGAAATCAGTTAAATGAAGATGAAATCAGTTAACGATGAAATCAGTTAACGATGAAATCAGTTAAATGAAGATGAAATCAGTTAACGATGAAATCAGTTAACGATGAAATCAGTTAACGATGAAATCAGTTAAATGAAGATGAAATCAGTTAACGATGAAATCAGTTAACGATGAAATCAGTTAAATGAAGATGAAATCAGTTAACGATGGAATCAGTTAACGATGAAATCAGTTAAATGAAGATGAAATCAGTTAACGATGAAATCAGTTAACGATGAAATCAGTTAACGATGAAATCAATTAAATGAAGATGAAATCAGTTAACGATGAAATCAGTTAAATGAAGATGAAATCAGTTAACGATGAAATCAGTTAAAGATGAAATCAGTTAACGATGAAATCAGTTAACGATGAAATCAGTTAAATGAAGATGAAATCAGTTAACGATGAAATCAGTTAAATGAAGAATGAAAATGAAATCAGTTAAATGAAGATGAAATCAGTTAACGATGAAATCAGTTAACGATGAAATCAGTTAACGATGAAATCAGTTAAATGAAGATGAAATCAGTTAACGATGAAATCAGTTAACGATGGAATCAGTTAACGATGAAATCAGTTAACGATGAAATCAGTTAAATGAAGATGAAATCAGTTAACGATGAAATCAGTTAACGATGAAATCAGTTAACGATGAAATCAGTTAAATGAAGATGAAATCAGTTAACGATGAAATCAGTTAACGATGAAATCAGTTAACGATGAAATCAGTTAAATGAAGATGAAATCAGTTAACGATGAAATCAGTTAACGATGAAATCAGTTAACGATGGAATCAGTTAAATGAAGATGAAATCAGTTAACGATGAAATCAGTTAACGATGAAATCAGTTAAATGAAGATGAAATCAGTTAACGATGAAATCAGTTAAATGAAGATGAAATCAGTTAACGATGAAATCAGTTAAAGATGAAATCAGTTAACGATGAAATCAGTTAACGATGAAATCAGTTAAATGAAGATGAAATCAGTTAACGATGAAATCAGTTAAAGATGAAATCAGTTAACGATGAAATCAGTTAACGATGAAATCAGTTAAATGAAGATGAAATCAGTTAACGATGAAATCAGTTAACGATGAAATCAGTTAACGATGAAATCAGTTAAATGAAGATGAAATCAGTTAACGATGAAATCAGTTAACGATGAAATCAATTAAATGAAGATGAAATCAGTTAACGATGAAATCAGTTAAATGAAGAATGAAAATGAAATCAGTTAAATGAAGATGAAATCAGTTAACGATGAAATCAGTTAACGATGAAATCAGTTAAATGAAGATGAAATCAGTTAACGATGAAATCAGTTAAATGAAGATGAAATCAGTTAACGATGAAATCAGTTAACGATGAAATCAGTTAACGATGAAATCAGTCAACGATGGAATCAGTTAACGATGAAATCAGTTAACGATGAAATCAGTTAAATGAAGATGAAATCAGTTAACGATGAAATCAGTTAAAGATGAAATCAGTTAACGATGAAATCAGTTAAAGATGAAATCAGTTAACGATGAAATCAGTTAACGATGAAATCAGTTAAATGAAGATGAAATCAGTTAACGATGAAATCAGTTAACGATGAAATCAGTTAAATGAAGATGAAATCAGTTAACGATGAAATCAGTTAACGATGAAATCAGTTAACGATGAAATCAGTTAAATGAAGATGAAATCAGTTAACGATGAAATCAGTTAAATGAAGATGAAATCAGTTAACGATGAAATCAGTTAAATGAAGATGAAATCAGTTAACGATGAAATCAGTTAACGATGAAATCAGTTAAATGAAGATGAAATCAGTTAACGATGAAATCAGTTAAATGAAGATGAAATCAGTTAACGATGAAATCAGTTAACGATGAAATCAGTTAAAGATGAAATCAGTTAAATGAAGATGAAATCAGTTAACGATGAAATCAGTTAACGATGAAATCAGTTAAATGAAGATGAAATCAGTTAACGATGAAATCAGTTAAAGATGAAATCAGTTAACGATGGAATCAGTTAACGATGAAATCAGTTAACGATGAAATCAGTTAAATGAAGATGAAATCAGTTAACGATGAAATCAGTTAACGATGAAATCAGTTAAATGAAGATGAAATCAGTTAACGATGAAATCAGTTAACGATGAAATCAGTTAAATGAAGATGAAATCAGTTAACGATGAAATCAGTTAAATGAAGAATGAAAATGAAATCAGTTAAATGAAGATGAAATCAGTTAACGATGAAATCAGTTAAATGAAGATGAAATCAGTTAACGATGAAATCAGTTAACGATGGAATCAGTTAACGATGAAATCAGTTAACGATGAAATCAGTTAAATGAAGATGAAATCAGTTAACGATGAAATCAGTTAACAATGAAATCAGTTAAATGAAGATGAAATCAGTTAACGATGAAATCACTTAACGATGAAATCAGTTAAATGAAGATGAAATCAGTTAACGATGAAATCAGTTAAAGATGAAATCAGTTAACGATGGAATCAGTTAACGATGAAATCAGTTAACGATGAAATCAGTTAAATGAAGATGGAATCAGTTAACGATGAAATCAGTTAACGATGAAATCAGTTAACGATGAAATCAGTTAAATGAAGATGAAATCAGTTAACGATGAAATCAGTTAACGATGAAATCAGTTAACGATGAAATCAGTTAAATGAAGATGAAATCAGTTAACGATGAAATCAGTTAAATGAAGATGAAATCAGTTAACGATGAAATCAGTTAACGATGGAATCAGTTAACGATGAAATCAGTTAACGATGAAATCAGTTAAATGAAGATGAAATCAGTTAACGATGAAATCAGTTAACGATGAAATCAGTTAACGATGAAATCAGTTAAATGAAGATGAAATCAGTTAACGATGAAATCAGTTAAAGATGAAATCAGTTAACGATGAAATCAGTTAACGATGAAATCAGTTAAATGAAGATGAAATCAGTTAACGATGAAATCAGTTAACGATGAAATCAGTTAACGATGGAATCAGTTAAATGAAGATGAAATCAGTTAACGATGAAATCAGTTAACGATGAAATCAGTTAAATGAAGATGAAATCAGTTAACGATGAAATCAGTTAAATGAAGATGAAATCAGTTAAAGATGAAATCAGTTAACGATGAAATCAGTTAACGATGAAATCAGTTAAATGAAGATGAAATCAGTTAACGATGAAATCAGTTAAAGATGAAATCAGTTAACGATGAAATCAGTTAACGATGAAATCAGTTAAATGAAGATGAAATCAGTTAACGATGAAATCAGTTAACGATGAAATCAGTTAACGATGAAATCAGTTAAATGAAGATGAAATCAGTTAACGATGAAATCAGTTAACGATGAAATCAGTTAACGATGAAATCAGTTAAATGAAGATGAAATCAGTTAACGATGAAATCAGTTAAATGAAGATGAAATCAGTTAACGATGAAATCAGTTAACGATGAAATCAATTAAATGAAGATGAAATCAGTTAACGATGAAATCAGTTAAATGAAGAATGAAAATGAAATCAGTTAAATGAAGATGAAATCAGTTAACGATGAAATCAGTTAAATGAAGATGAAATCAGTTAAATGAAGATGAAATCAGTTAACGATGAAATCAGTTAACGATGAAATCAGTTAACGATGGAATCAGTTAACGATGAAATCAGTTAACGATGAAATCAGTTAAATGAAGATGAAATCAGTTAACGATGAAATCAATTAAATGAAGATGAAATCAGTTAACGATGAAATCAGTTAAATGAAGATGAAATCAGTTAACGATGAAATCAGTTAACGATGAAATCAGTTAAATGAAGATGAAATCAGTTAACGATGAAATCAGTTAAATGAAGATGAAATCAGTTAACGATGAAATCAGTTAACGATGGAATCAGTTAACGATGAAATCAGTTAACGATGAAATCAGTTAAATGAAGATGAAATCAGTTAACGATGAAATCAGTTAACGATGAAATCAGTTAAATGAAGATGAAATCAGTTAACGATGAAATCAGTTAAAGATGAAATCAGTTAACGATGAAATCAGTTAACGATGAAATCAGTTAAATGAAGATGAAATCAGTTAACGATGAAATCAGTTAACGATGAAATCAGTTAACGATGGAATCAGTTAAATGAAGATGAAATCAGTTAACGATGAAATCAGTTAACGATGAAATCAGTTAACGATGAAATCAGTTAAATGAAGATGAAATCAGTTAAAGATGAAATCAGTTAACGATGAAATCAGTTAAATGAAGATGAAATCAGTTAACGATGAAATCAGTTAACGATGAAATCAGTTAACGATGAAATCAGTTAAATGAAGATGAAATCAGTTAACGATGAAATCAGTTAAAGATGAAATCAGTTAACGATGAAATCAGTTAACGATGAAATCATTTAAATGAAGATGAAATCAGTTAACGATGAAATCAGTTAACGATGAAATCAGTTAACGATGAAATCAGTTAAATGAAGATGAAATCAGTTAACGATGAAATCAGTTAACGATGAAATCAGTTAACGATGAAATCAATTAAATGAAGATGAAATCAGTTAACGATGAAATCAGTTAAATGAAGATGAAATCAGTTAACGATGAAATCAGTTAACGATGAAATCAGTTAAATGAAGATGAAATCAGTTAAGGATGAAATCAGTTAACGATGAAATCAATTAAATGAAGATGAAATCAGTTAACGATGAAATCAGTTAAATGAAGATGAAATCAGTTAACGATGAAATCAGTTAAAGATGAAATCAGTTAACGATGGAATCAGTTAACGATGAAATCAGTTAACGATGAAATCAGTTAAATGAAGATGAAATCAGTTAACGATGAAATCAGTTAACGATGAAATCAGTTAACGATGAAATCAGTTAAAGATGAAATCAGTTAACGATGAAATCAGTTAAATGAAGACGAAATCAGTTAACGATGAAATCAGTTAAATGAAGACGAAATCAGTTAACGATGAAATCAGTTAAATGAAGATGAAATCAGTTAACGATGAAATCAGTTAAATGAAGATGAAATCAGTTAACGATGAAATCAGTTAACGATGAAATGAGTTAACGATGAAATCAGTTAAAGATGAAATCAGTTAACGATGAAATCAGTTAAATGAAGATGAAATCAGTTAACGATGAAATCAGTTAACGATGAAATCAGTTAAATGAAGATGAAATCAGTTAACGATGAAATCAATTAAATGAAGATGAAATCAGTTAACGATGAAATCAGTTAAATGAAGATGAAATCAGTTAACGATGAAATCAGTTAAATGAAGATGAAATCAGTTAACGATGAAATCAGTTAAATGAAGAATGAAAATGAAATCAGTTAAATGAAGATGAAATCAGTTAACGATGAAATCAGTTAACGATGAAATCAGTTAACGATGAAATCAGTTAAATGAAGATGAAATCAGTTAACGATGAAATCAGTTAAATGAAGATGAAATCAGTTAACGATGAAATCAGTTAACGATGAAATCAGTTAAATGAAGATGAAATCAGTTAACGATGAAATCAGTTAAATGAAGATGAAATCAGTTAACGATGAAATCAGTTAACGATGGAATCAGTTAACGATGAAATCAGTTAACGATGAAATCAGTTAAATGAAGATGAAATCAGTTAACGATGAAATCAGTTAACGATGAAATCAGTTAAATGAAGATGAAATCAGTTAACGATGAAATCAGTTAAAGATGAAATCAGTTAACGATGAAATCAGTTAACGATGAAATCAGTTAAATGAAGATGAAATCAGTTAACGATGAAATCAGTTAACGATGAAATCAGTTAAATGAAGATGAAATCAGTTAACGATGAAATCAGTTAAAGATGAAATCAGTTAACGATGAAATCAGTTAACGATGAAATCAGTTAAATGAAGATGAAATCAGTTAACGATGAAATCAGTTAACGATGAAATCAGTTAACGATGGAATCAGTTAAATGAAGATGAAATCAGTTAACGATGAAATCAGTTAACGATGAAATCAGTTAACGATGAAATCAGTTAAATGAAGATGAAATCAGTTAAAGATGAAATCAGTTAACGATGAAATCAGTTAACGATGAAATCAGTTAAATGAAGATGAAATCAGTTAACGATGAAATCAGTTAACGATGAAATCAGTTAACGATGAAATCAGTTAAATGAAGATGAAATCAGTTAACGATGAAATCAGTTAAAGATGAAATCAGTTAACGATGAAATCAGTTAACGATGAAATCATTTAAATGAAGATGAAATCAGTTAACGATGAAATCAGTTAACGATGAAATCAGTTAACGATGAAATCAGTTAAATGAAGATGAAATCAGTTAACGATGAAATCAGTTAACGATGAAATCAGTTAACGATGAAATCAGTTAACGATGAAATCAGTTAACGATGAAATCAGTTAACGATGAAATCAATTAAATGAAGATGAAATCAGTTAACGATGAAATCAGTTAAATGAAGATGAAATCAGTTAACGATGAAATCAGTTAACGATGAAATCAGTTAAATGAAGATGAAATCAGTTAAGGATGAAATCAGTTAACGATGAAATCAATTAAATGAAGATGAAATCAGTTAACGATGAAATCAGTTAAATGAAGATGAAATCAGTTAACGATGAAATCAGTTAAAGATGAAATCAGTTAACGATGGAATCAGTTAACGATGAAATCAGTTAACGATGAAATCAGTTAAATGAAGATGAAATCAGTTAACGATGAAATCAGTTAACGATGAAATCAGTTAACGATGAAATCAGTTAAAGATGAAATCAGTTAACGATGAAATCAGTTAAATGAAGACGAAATCAGTTAACGATGAAATCAGTTAAATGAAGATGAAATCAGTTAACGATGAAATCAGTTAAATGAAGATGAAATCAGTTAACGATGAAATCAGTTAAATGAAGATGAAATCAGTTAACGATGAAATCAGTTAACGATGAAATGAGTTAACGATGAAATCAGTTAAAGATGAAATCAGTTAACGATGAAATCAGTTAAATGAAGATGAAATCAGTTAACGATGAAATCAGTTAACGATGAAATCAGTTAAATGAAGATGAAATCAGTTAACGATGAAATCAATTAAATGAAGATGAAATCAGTTAACGATGAAATCAGTTAAATGAAGATGAAATCAGTTAACGATGAAATCAGTTAAATGAAGATGAAATCAGTTAACGATGAAATCAGTTAAATGAAGAATGAAAATGAAATCAGTTAAATGAAGATGAAATCAGTTAACGATGAAATCAGTTAACGATGAAATCAGTTAACGATGAAATCAGTTAAATGAAGATGAAATCAGTTAACGATGAAATCAGTTAAATGAAGATGAAATCAGTTAACGATGAAATCAGTTAACGATGGAATCAGTTAACGATGAAATCAGTTAAATGAAGATGAAATCAGTTAACGATGAAATCAGTTAACGATGAAATCAGTTAAATGAAGATGAAATCAGTTAACGATGAAATCAGTTAAAGATGAAATCAGTTAACGATGAAATCAGTTAAATGAAGATGAAATCAGTTAACGATGAAATCAGTTAACGATGAAATCAGTTAAATGAAGATGAAATCAGTTAACGATGAAATCAGTTAAATGAAGATGAAATCAGTTAACGATGAAATCAGTTAACGATGAAATCAGTTAACGATGAAATCAGTTAAAGATGAAATCAGTTAACGATGAAATCAGTTAAATGAAGACGAAATCAGTTAACGATGAAATCAGTTAAATGAAGATGAAATCAGTTAACGATGAAATCAGTTAACGATGAAATCAGTTAACGATGAAATCAGTTAAATGAAGATGAAATCAGTTAACGATGAAATCAGTTAAAGATGAAATCAGTTAACGATGAAATCAGTTAACGATGAAATCAGTTAAATGAAGATGAAATCAGTTAACGATGAAATCAGTTAACGATGAAATCAGTTAACGATGAAATCAGTTAAATGAAGATGAAATCAGTTAACGATGAAATCAGTTAACGATGAAATCAGTTAACGATGAAATCAATTAAATGAAGATGAAATCAGTTAACGATGAAATCAGTTAAATGAAGATGAAATCAGTTAACGATGAAATCAGTTAACGATGAAATCAGTTAACGATGAAATCAGTTAAATGAAGATGAAATCAGTTAACGATGAAATCAGTTAAATGAAGAATGAAAATGAAATCAGTTAAATGAAGATGAAATCAGTTAACGATGAAATCAGTTAAATGAAGATGAAATCAGTTAACGATGAAATCAGTTAACGATGAAATCAGTTAACGATGGAATCAGTTAACGATGAAATCAGTTAACGATGAAATCAGTTAAATGAAGATGAAATCAGTTAACGATGAAATCAGTTAACAATGAAATCAGTTAAATGAAGATGAAATCAGTTAACGATGAAATCAGTTAACGATGAAATCAGTTAACTATGAAATCAGTTAAATGAAGATGAAATCAGTTAACGATGAAATCAGTTAAAGATGAAATCAGTTAACGATGGAATCAGTTAACGATGTAATCAGTTAACGATGAAATCAGTTAAATGAAGATGAAATCAGTTAACGATGAAATCAGTTAACGATGAAATCAGTTAAATGAAGATGAAATCAGTTAACGATGAAATCAGTTAAAGATGAAATCAGTTAACGATGAAATCAGTTAACGATGAAATCAGTTAAATGAAGATGAAATCAGTTAACGATGAAATCAGTTAACGATGAAATCAGTTAACGATGAAATCAGTTAAATGAAGATGAAATCAGTTAACGATGAAATCAGTTAACGATGGAATCAGTTAACGATGAAATCAGTTAACGATGAAATCAGTTAAATGAAGATGAAATCAGTTAACGATGAAATCAGTTAACGATGAAATCAGTTAACGATGAAATCAATTAAATGAAGATGAAATCAGTTAACGATGAAATCAGTTAACGATGAAATCAGTTAAATGAAGATGAAATCAGTTAACGATGAAATCAGTTAAAGATGAAATCAGTTAACGATGAAATCAGTTAACGATGAAATCAGTTAAATGAAGATGAAATCAGTTAACGATGAAATCAGTTAAATGAAGAATGAAAATGAAATCAGTTAATGAAGATGAAATCAGTTAACGATGAAATCAGTTAACGATGAAATCAGTTAAATGAAGATGAAATCAGTTAACGATGAAATCAGTTAAATGAAGATGAAATCAGTTAACGATGAAATCAGTTAACGATGAAATCAGTTAACGATGGAATCAGTTAACGATGAAATCAGTTAAATGAAGATGAAATCAGTTAACGATGAAATCAGTTAACGATGAAATCAGTTAAATGAAGATGAAATCAGTTAACGATGAAATCAGTTAACGATGAAATCAGTTAAATGAAGATGAAATCAGTTAACGATGGAATCAGTTAACGATGAAATCAGTTAAATGAAGATGAAATCAGTTAACGATGAAATCAGTTAACGATGAAATCAGTTAACGATGAAATCAATTAAATGAAGATGAAATCAGTTAACGATGAAATCAGTTAAATGAAGATGAAATCAGTTAACGATGAAATCAGTTAAAGATGAAATCAGTTAACGATGAAATCAGTTAACGATGAAATCAGTTAAATGAAGATGAAATCAGTTAACGATGAAATCAGTTAAATGAAGAATGAAAATGAAATCAGTTAAATGATGATGAAATCAGTTAACGATGAAATCAGTTAACGATGAAATCAGTTAACGATGAAATCAGTTAAATGAAGATGAAATCAGTTAACGATGAAATCAGTTAAATGAAGATGAAATCAGTTAACGATGAAATCAGTTAACGATGAAATCAGTTAACGATGAAATCAGTTAAATGAAGATGAAATCAGTTAACGATGAAATCAGTTAAAGATGAAATCAGTTAACGATGAAATCAGTTAACGATGAAATCAGTTAAATGAAGATGAAATCAGTTAACGATGAAATCAGTTAACGATGAAATCAGTTAACGATGGAATCAGTTAAATGAAGATGAAATCAGTTAACGATGAAATCAGTTAACGATGAAATCAGTTAAATGAAGATGAAATCAGTTAACGATGAAATCAGTTAAATGAAGATGAAATCAGTTAACGATGAAATCAGTTAAAGATGAAATCAGTTAACGATGAAATCAGTTAACGATGAAATCAGTTAAATGAAGATGAAATCAGTTAACGATGAAATCAGTTAAAGATGAAATCAGTTAACGATGAAATCAGTTAACGATGAAATCAGTTAAATGAAGATGAAATCAGTTAACGATGAAATCAGTTAACGATGAAATCAGTTAACGATGAAATCAGTTAAATGAAGATGAAATCAGTTAACGATGAAATCAGTTAACGATGAAATCAGTTAAATGAAGATGAAATCAGTTAACGATGAAATCAGTTAACGATGAAATCAGTTAACGATGAAATCAATTAAATGAAGATGAAATCAGTTAACGATGAAATCAGTTAAATGAAGAATGAAAATGAAATCAGTTAAATGAAGATGAAATCAGTTAACGATGAAATCAGTTAACGATGAAATCAGTTAAATGAAGATGAAATCAGTTAACGATGAAATCAGTTAAATGAAGATGAAATCAGTTAACGATGAAATCAGTTAACGATGAAATCAGTTAACGATGAAATCAGTTAACGATGGAATCAGTTAACGATGAAATCAGTTAACGATGAAATCAGTTAAATGAAGATGAAATCAGTTAAATGAAGATGAAATCAGTTAACGATGAAATCAGTTAAAGATGAAATCAGTTAACGATGAAATCAGTTAAAGATGAAATCAGTTAACGATGAAATCAGTTAACGATGAAATCAGTTAAATGAAGATGAAATCAGTTAACGATGAAATCAGTTAACGATGAAATCAGTTAAATGAAGATGAAATCAGTTAACGATGAAATCAGTTAACGATGAAATCAGTTAACGATGAAATCAGTTAAATGAAGATGAAATCAGTTAACGATGAAATCAGTTAAATGAAGATGAAATCAGTTAACGATGAAATCAGTTAAAGATGAAATCAGTTAACGATGAAATCAGTTAACGATGAAATCAGTTAAATGAAGATGAAATCAGTTAACGATGAAATCAGTTAAAGATGAAATCAGTTAACGATGAAATCAGTTAACGATGAAATCATTTAAATGAAGATGAAATCAGTTAACGATGAAATCAGTTAACGATGAAATCAGTTAAATGAAGATGAAATCAGTTAACGATGAAATCAGTTAACGATGAAATCAGTTAAATGAAGATGAAATCAGTTAACGATGAAATCAGTTAACGATGAAATCAGTTAACGATGAAATCAATTAAATGAAGATGAAATCAGTTAACGATGAAATCAGTTAAATGAAGATGAAATCAGTTAACGATGAAATCAGTTAGAGATGAAATCAGTTAACGATGAAATCAGTTAACGATGAAATCAGTTAAATGAAGATGAAATCAGTTAACGATGAAATCAGTTAACGATGAAATCAGTTAAATGAAGAATGAAAATGAAATCAGTTAAATGAAGATGAAATCAGTTAACGATGAAATCAGTTAACGATGAAATCAGTTAACGATGGAATCAGTTAACGATGAAATCAGTTAACGATGAAATCAGTTAAATGAAGATGAAATCAGTTAACGATGAAATCAGTTAACAATGAAATCAGTTAAATGAAGATGAAATCAGTTAACGATGAAATCAGTTAACGATGAAATCAGTTAACGATGAAATCACTTAACGATGAAATCAGTTAAATGAAGATGAAATCAGTTAACGATGAAATCAGTTAAAGATGAAATCAGTTAACGATGGAATCAGTTAACGATGAAATCAGTTAACGATGAAATCAGTTAAATGAAGATGAAATCAGTTAACGATGAAATCAGTTAACGATGAAATCAGTTAAATGAAGATGAAATCAGTTAACGATGAAATCAGTTAAAGATGAAATCAGTTAACGATGGAATCAGTTAACGATGAAATCAGTTAACGATGAAATCAGTTAAATGAAGATGAAATCAGTTAAAGATGAAATCAGTTAACGATGAAATCAGTTAACGATGAAATCAGTTAAATGAAGATGAAATCAGTTAACGATGAAATCAGTTAAAGATGAAATCAGTTAACGATGAAATCAGTTAACGATGAAATCAGTTAAATGAAGATGAAATCAGTTAATGATGAAATCAGTTAACGATGGAATCAGTTAACGATGAAATCAGTTAACAATGAAATCAGTTAAATGAAGATGAAATCAGTTAACGATGAAATCAGTTAACGATGAAATCAGTTAACGATGAAATCAATTAAATGAAGATGAAATCAGTTAACGATGAAATCAGTTAAATGAAGATGAAATCAGTTAACGATGAAATCAGTTAAAGATGAAATCAGTTAACGATGAAATCAGTTAACGATGAAATCAGTTAAATGAAGATGAAATCAGTTAACGATGAAATCAGTTAAATGAAGAATGAAAATGAAATCAGTTAAATGAAGATGAAATCAGTTAACGATGAAATCAGTTAACGATGAAATCAGTTAAATGAAGATGAAATCAGTTAAATGAAGATGAAATCAGTTAACGATGAAATCAGTTAACGATGAAATCAGTTAAATGAAGATGAAATCAGTTAACGATGAAATCAGTTAACGATGAAATCAGTTAACGATGGAATCAGTTAAATGAAGATGAAATCAGTTAACGATGAAATCAGTTAACGATGAAATCAGTTAAATGAAGATGAAATCAGTTAACGATGAAATCAGTTAACGATGGAATCAGTTAAATGAAGATGAAATCAGTTAACGATGAAATCAGTTAACGATGAAATCAGTTAAATGAAGATGAAATCAGTTAACGATGAAATCAGTTAAATGAAGATGAAATCAGTTAACGATGAAATCAGTTAAAGATGAAATCAGTTAACGATGAAATCAGTTAACGATGAAATCAGTTAAATGAAGATGAAATCAGTTAACGATGAAATCAGTTAAAGATGAAATCAGTTAACGATGAAATCAGTTAACGATGAAATCAGTTAAATGAAGATGAAATCAGTTAACGATGAAATCAGTTAAATGAAGAATGAAAATTAAATCAGTTAAATGAAGATGAAATCAGTTAACGATGAAATCAGTTAACGATGGAATCAGTTAACGATGAAATCAGTTAACGATGAAATCAGTTAAATGAAGATGAAATCAGTTAACGATGAAATCAGTTAACGATGAAATCAGTTAAATGAAGATGAAATCAGTTAAAGATGAAATCAGTTAACGATGAAATCAGTTAACGATGAAATCAGTTAACGATGGAATCAGTTAAATGAAGATGAAATCAGTTAACGATGAAATCAGTTAACAATGAAATCAGTTAAATGAAGATGAAATCAGTTAACGATGAAATCACTTAACGATGAAATCAGTTAACGATGGAATCAGTTAAATGAAGATGAAATCAGTTAACGATGAAATCAGTTAACAATGAAATCAGTTAAATGAAGATGAAATTAGTTAACGATGAAATCACTTAACGATGAAATCAGTTAAATGAAGATGAAATCAGTTAACGATGAAATCAGTTAAAGATGAAATCAGTTAACGATGGAATCAGTTAACGATGAAATCAGTTAACGATGAAATCAGTTAAATGAAGATGAAATCAGTTAACGATGAAATCAGTTAACGATGAAATCAGTTAAATGAAGATGAAATCAGTTAACGATGAAATCAGTTAACGATGAAATCAGTTAACGATGAAATCAGTTAACGATGAAATCAATTAAATGAAGATGAAATCAGTTAACGATGAAATCAGTTAAATGAAGAATGAAAATGAAATCAGTTAAATGAAGATGAAATCAGTTAACGATGAAATCAGTTAACGATGAAATCAGTTAACGATGAAATCAGTTAAATGAAGATGAAATCAGTTAACGATGAAATCAGTTAACGATGGAATCAGTTAACGATGAAATCAGTTAAATGAAGATGAAATCAGTTAAATGAAGATGAAATCAGTTAACGATGAAATCAGTTAAATGAAGATGAAATCAGTTAACGATGAAATCAGTTAAATGAAGATGAAATCAGTTAACGATGAAATCAGTTAAAGATGAAATCAGTTAACGATGAAATCAGTTAACGATGAAATCAGTTAAATGAAGATGAAATCAGTTAACGATGAAATCAGTTAAAGATGAAATCAGTTAACGATGAAATCAGTTAACGATGAAATCAGTTAAATGAAGATGAAATCAGTTAACGATGAAATCAGTTAACGATGAAATCAGTTAACGATGAAATCAGTTAAATGAAGATGAAATCAGTTAACGATGAAATCAGTTAACGATGAAATCAGTTAAATGAAGATGAAATCAGTTAACGATGAAATCAGTTAACGATGAAATCAGTTAACGATGAAATCAATTAAATGAAGATGAAATCAGTTAACGATGAAATCAATTAAATGAAGAATGAAAATGAAATCAGTTAAATGAAGATGAAATCAGTTAACGATGAAATCAGTTAACGATGAAATCAGTTAACGATGAAATCAGTTAAATGAAGATGAAATCAGTTAACGATGAAATCAGTTAAATGAAGATGAAATCAGTTAACGATGAAATCAGTTAACGATGAAATCAGTTAACGATGGAATCAGTTAACGATGAAATCAGTTAACGATGAAATCAGTTAAATGAAGATGAAATCAGTTAACGATGAAATCAGTTAACGATGAAATCAGTTAACGATGAAATCAGTTAAATGAAGATGAAATCAGTTAACGATGAAATCAGTTAACGATGAAATCAGTTAACGATGGAATCAGTTAAATGAAGATGAAATCAGTTAACGATGAAATCAGTTAACGATGAAATCAGTTAACGATGAAATCAGTTAAATGAAGATGAAATCAGTTAACGATGAAATCAGTTAAATGAAGATGAAATCAGTTAACGATGAAATCAGTTAACGATGAAATCAGTTAACGATGAAATCAGTTAACGATGAAATCATTTAAATGAAGATGAAATCAGTTAACGATGAAATCAGTTAACGATGAAATCAGTTAAATGAAGATGAAATCAGTTAACGATGAAATCAGTTAACGATGAAATCAGTTAAATGAAGATGAAATCAGTTAACGATGAAATCAGTTAACGATGAAATCAGTTAACGATGAAATCAATTAAATGAAGATGAAATCAGTTAACGATGAAATCAGTTAAATGAAGATGAAATCAGTTAACGATGAAATCAGTTAAAGATGAAATCAGTTAACGATGAAATCAGTTAACGATGAAATCAGTTAACGATGAAATCAGTTAACGATGAAATCAGTTAAATGAAGATGAAATCAGTTAACGATGAAATCAGTTAACGATGAAATCAGTTAAATGAAGAATGAAAATGAAATCAGTTAAATGAAGATGAAATCAGTTAACGATGAAATCAGTTAACGATGAAATCAGTTAACGATGGAATCAGTTAACGATGAAATCAGTTAACGATGAAATCAGTTAAATGAAGATGAAATCAGTTAACGATGAAATCAGTTAACAATGAAATCAGTTAAATGAAGATGAAATCAGTTAACGATGAAATCAGTTAACGATGAAATCAGTTAACGATGAAATCACTTAACGATGAAATCAGTTAAATGAAGATGAAATCAGTTAACGATGAAATCAGTTAACGATGAAATCAGTTAAAGATGAAATCAGTTAACAATGAAATCAGTTAAATGAAGATGAAATCAGTTAACGATGAAATCAGTTAACGATGAAATCAGTTAAAGATGAAATCAGTTAACGATGGAATCAGTTAACGATGAAATCAGTTAACGATGAAATCAGTTAAATGAAGATGAAATCAGTTAACGATGAAATCAGTTAAATGAAGATGAAATCAGTTAACGATGAAATCAGTTAACGATGAAATCAGTTAAAGATGAAATCAGTTAACGATGAAATCAGTTAACAATGAAATCAGTTAAATGAAGATGAAATCAGTTAACGATGAAATCAGTTAACGATGAAATCAGTTAAAGATGAAATCAGTTAACGATGGAATCAGTTAACGATGAAATCAGTTAACGATGAAATCAGTTAAATGAAGATGAAATCAGTTAACGATGAAATCAGTTAACGATGAAATCAGTTAAATGAAGATGAAATCAGTTAACGATGAAATCAGTTAAAGATGAAATCAGTTAACGATGAAATAAGTTAACGATGAAATCAGTTAAATGAAGATGAAATCAGTTAACGATGAAATCAGTTAACGATGAAATCAGTTAACGATGAAATCAGTTAAATGAAGATGAAATCAGTTAATGATGAAATCAGTTAACGATGGAATCAGTTAACGATGAAATCAGTTAACAATGAAATCAGTTAAATGAAGATGAAATCAGTTAACGATGAAATCAGTTAACGATGAAATCAGTTAACGATGAAATCAGTTAACGATGAAATCAGTTAACGATGAAATCAGTTAAATGAAGATGAAATCAGTTAACGATGAAATCAGTTAAATGAAGATGAAATCAGTTAACGATGAAATCAGTTAACGATGAAATCAGTTAAATGAAGATGAAATCAGTTAACGATGAAATCAGTTAAATGAAGAATGAAAATGAAATCAGTTAAATGAAGATGAAATCAGTTAACGATGAAATCAGTTAACGATGAAATCAGTTAAATGAAGATGAAATCAGTTAAATGAAGATGAAATCAGTTAACGATGAAATCAGTTAACGATGAAATCAGTTAAATGAAGATGAAATCAGTTAACGATGAAATCAGTTAACGATGAAATCAGTTAAATGAAGATGAAATCAGTTAACGATGAAATCAGTTAACGATGAAATCAGTTAACGATGAAATCAGTTAACGATGGAATCAGTTAAATGAAGATGAAATCAGTTAACGATGAAATCAGTTAACGATGAAATCAGTTAACGATGAAATCAGTTAAATGAAGATGAAATCAGTTAACGATGAAATCAGTTAAATGAAGATGAAATCAGTTAACGATGAAATCAGTTAACGATGGAATCAGTTAAATGAAGATGAAATCAGTTAACGATGAAATCAGTTAAATGAAGAATGAAAATGAAATCAGTTAACGATGAAATCAGTTAACGATGAAATCAGTTAACGATGGAATCAGTTAAATGAAGATGAAATCAGTTAACGATGGAATCAGTTAACGATGAAATCAGTTAACGATGAAATCAGTTAAATGAAGATGAAATCAGTTAACGATGAAATCAGTTAACGATGGAATCAGTTAAATGAAGATGAAATCAGTTAACGATGAAATCAGTTAACGATGAAATCAGTTAAATGAAGATGAAATCAGTTAACGATGAAATCAGTTAAATGAAGAATGAAAATGAAATCAGTTAACGATGAAATCAGTTAACGATGAAATCAGTTAACGATGGAATCAGTTAAATGAAGATGAAATCAGTTAACGATGAAATCAGTTAACGATGAAATCAGTTAAATGAAGATGAAATCAGTTAACGATGAAATCAGTTAACGATGAAATCAGTTAAATGAAGATAAAATCAGTTAACGATGAAATCAGTTAACGATGAAATCAATTAAATGAAGATGAAATCAGTTAACGATGAAATCAGTTAAAAGAAGATGAAATCAGTTAACGATGAAATCAGTTAACGATGAAATCAGTTAAATGAAGATGAAATCAGTTAACGATGAAATCAGTTAAATGAAGAATGAAAATGAAATCAGTTAAATGAAGATGAAATCAGTTGACGATGAAATCAGTTAACGATGAAATCAGTTAACGATGGAATCAGTTAACGATGAAATCAGTTAACGATGAAATCAGTTAAATGAAGATGAAATCAGTTAACGATGAAATCAGTTAACAATGAAATCAGTTAAATGAAGATGAAATCAGTTAACGATGAAATCAGTTAACGATGAAATCACTTAACGATGAAATCAGTTAAATGAAGATGAAATCAGTTAACGATGAAATCAGTTAAAGATGAAATCAGTTAACGATGGAATCAGTTAACGATGAAATCAGTTAACGATGAAATCAGTTAAATGAAGATGAAATCAGTTAACGATGAAATCAGTTAACGATGAAATCAGTTAACGATGAAATCAGTTAAATGAAGATGAAATCAGTTAACGATGAAATCAGTTAACGATGAAATCAGTTAAATGAAGATGAAATCAGTTAACGATGAAATCAGTTAACGATGAAATCAGTTAACGATGAAATCAATTAAATGAAGATGAAATCAGTTAACGATGAAATCAATTAAATGAAGAATGAAAATGAAATCAGTTAAATGAAGATGAAATCAGTTAACGATGAAATCAGTTAACGATGAAATCAGTTAAATGAAGATGAAATCAGTTAACGATGAAATCAGTTAAATGAAGATGAAATCAGTTAACGATGAAATCAGTTAACGATGAAATCAGTTAAATGAAGATGAAATCAGTTAACGATGAAATCAGTTAACGATGAAATCAGTTAAATGAAGAATGAAAATGAAATCAGTTAAATGAAGATGAAATCAGTTAACGATGAAATCAGTTAACGATGAAATCAGTTAACGATGGAATCAGTTAACGATGAAATCAGTTAACGATGAAATCAGTTAAATGAAGATGAAATCAGTTAACGATGAAATCAGTTAACAATGAAATCAGTTAAATGAAGATGAAATCAGTTAACGATGAAATCAGTTAACGATGAAATCAGTTAACGATGAAATCACTTAACGATGAAATCAGTTAAATGAAGATGAAATCAGTTAACGATGAAATCAGTTAACGATGAAATCAGTTAAAGATGAAATCAGTTAACAATGAAATCAGTTAAATGAAGATGAAATCAGTTAACGATGAAATCAGTTAACGATGAAATCAGTTAAAGATGAAATCAGTTAACGATGGAATCAGTTAACGATGAAATCAGTTAACGATGAAATCAGTTAAATGAAGATGAAATCAGTTAACGATGAAATCAGTTAAATGAAGATGAAATCAGTTAACGATGAAATCAGTTAACGATGAAATCAGTTAAAGATGAAATCAGTTAACGATGAAATCAGTTAACAATGAAATCAGTTAAATGAAGATGAAATCAGTTAACGATGAAATCAGTTAACGATGAAATCAGTTAAAGATGAAATCAGTTAACGATGGAATCAGTTAACGATGAAATCAGTTAACGATGAAATCAGTTAAATGAAGATGAAATCAGTTAACGATGAAATCAGTTAAAGATGAAATCAGTTAACGATGAAATCAGTTAACGATGAAATCAGTTAAATGAAGATGAAATCAGTTAACGATGAAATCAGTTAACGATGAAATCAGTTAACGATGAAATCAGTTAAATGAAGATGAAATCAGTTAATGATGAAATCAGTTAACGATGGAATCAGTTAACGATGAAATCAGTTAACAATGAAATCAGTTAAATGAAGATGAAATCAGTTAACGATGAAATCAGTTAACGATGAAATCAGTTAACGATGAAATCAGTTAACGATGAAATCAGTTAAAGATGAAATCAGTTAAATGAAGATGAAATCAGTTAACGATGAAATCAGTTAAATGAAGATGAAATCAGTTAACGATGAAATCAGTTAACGATGAAATCAGTTAAATGAAGATGAAATCAGTTAACGATGAAATCAGTTAAATGAAGAATGAAAATGAAATCAGTTAAATGAAGATGAAATCAGTTAACGATGAAATCAGTTAACGATGAAATCAGTTAAATGAAGATGAAATCAGTTAAATGAAGATGAAATCAGTTAACGATGAAATCAGTTAACGATGAAATCAGTTAAATGAAGATGAAATCAGTTAACGATGAAATCAGTTAACGATGAAATCAGTTAAATGAAGATGAAATCAGTTAACGATGAAATCAGTTAACGATGAAATCAGTTAACGATGGAATCAGTTAAATGAAGATGAAATCAGTTAACGATGAAATCAGTTAACGATGAAATCAGTTAACGATGAAATCAGTTAAATGAAGATGAAATCAGTTAACGATGAAATCAGTTAAATGAAGATGAAATCAGTTAACGATGGAATCAGTTAACGATGAAATCAGTTAACGATGAAATCAGTTAAATGAAGATGAAATCAGTTAACGATGAAATCAGTTAACGATGGAATCAGTTAAATGAAGATGAAATCAGTTAACGATGAAATCAGTTAACGATGAAATCAGTTAAATGAAGATGAAATCAGTTAACGATGAAATCAGTTAAATGAAGAATGAAAATGAAATCAGTTAACGATGAAATCAGTTAACGATGAAATCAGTTAACGATGGAATCAGTTAAATGAAGATGAAATCAGTTAACGATGAAATCAGTTAACGATGAAATCAGTTAAATGAAGATGAAATCAGTTAACGATGAAATCAGTTAACGATGAAATCAGTTAAATGAAGATAAAATCAGTTAACGATGAAATCAGTTAACGATGAAATCAATTAAATGAAGATGAAATCAGTTAACGATGAAATCAGTTAAAAGAAGATGAAATCAGTTAACGATGAAATCAGTTAACGATGAAATCAGTTAAATGAAGATGAAATCAGTTAACGATGAAATCAGTTAAATGAAGAATGAAAATGAAATCAGTTAAATGAAGATGAAATCAGTTAACGATGAAATCAGTTAAATGAAGATGAAATCAGTTGACGATGAAATCAGTTAACGATGAAATCAGTTAACGATGGAATCAGTTAACGATGAAATCAGTTAACGATGAAATCAGTTAAATGAAGATGAAATCAGTTAACGATGAAATCAGTTAACAATGAAATCAGTTAAATGAAGATGAAATCAGTTAACGATGAAATCAGTTAACGATGAAATCACTTAACGATGAAATCAGTTAAATGAAGATGAAATCAGTTAACGATGAAATCAGTTAAAGATGAAATCAGTTAACGATGGAATCAGTTAACGATGAAATCAGTTAACGATGAAATCAGTTAAATGAAGATGAAATCAGTTAACGATGAAATCAGTTAAATGAAGATGAAATCAGTTAACGATGAAATCAGTTAACGATGAAATCAGTTAAATGAAGATGAAATCAGTTAACGATGAAATCAGTTAACGATGAAATCAGTTAAATGAAGATGAAATCAGTTAACGATGAAATCAGTTAACGATGGAATCAGTTAACGATGAAATCAGTTAACGATGAAATCAGTTAAATGAAGATGAAATCAGTTAACGATGAAATCAGTTAACGATGAAATTAGTTAAATGAAGATGAAATCAGTTAACGATGAAATCAGTTAAAGATGAAATCAGTTAACGATGAAATCAGTTAAAGATGAAATCAGTTAACGATGAAATCAGTTAACGATGAAATCAGTTAAATGAAGATGAAATCAGTTAACGATGAAATCAGTTAACGATGAAATCAGTTAACGATGAAATCAGTTAAATGAAGATGAAATCAGTTAACGATGAAATCAGTTAACGATGAAATCAGTTAACGATGAAATCAGTTAAATGAAGATGAAATCAGTTAACGATGAAATCAGTTAACGATGAAATCAGTTAACGATGAAATCAATTAAATGAAGATGAAATCAGTTAACGATGAAATCAGTTAAATGAAGAATGAAAATGAAATCAGTTAAATGAAGATGAAATCAGTTAACGATGAAATCAGTTAACGATGAAATCAGTTAACGATGAAATCAGTTAACGATGAAATCAGTTAAATGAAGATGAAATCAGTTAACGATGAAATCAGTTAAATGAAGATGAAATCAGTTAACGATGAAATCAGTTAACGATGAAATCAGTTAACGATGGAATCAGTTAACGATGAAATCAGTTAACGATGAAATCAGTTAAATGAAGATGAAATCAGTTAACGATGAAATCAGTTAAAGATGAAATCAGTTAACGATGAAATCAGTTAACGATGAAATCAGTTAAATGAAGATGAAATCAGTTAACGATGAAATCAGTTAACGATGAAATCAGTTAAATGAAGATGAAATCAGTTAACGATGAAATCAGTTAACGATGAAATCAGTTAAATGAAGATGAAATCAGTTAACGATGAAATCAGTTAACGATGAAATCACTTAACGATGAAATCAGTTAAATGAAGATGAAATCAGTTAACGATGAAATCAGTTAAATGAAGATGAAATCAGTTAACGATGAAATCAGTTAAAGATGAAATCAGTTAACGATGGAATCAGTTAACGATGAAATCAGTTAACGATGAAATCAGTTAAATGAAGATGAAATCAGTTAACGATGAAATCAGTTAACGATGAAATCAGTTAACGATGAAATCAGTTAAATGAAGATGAAATCAGTTAACGATGAAATCAGTTAACGATGAAATCAGTTAAATGAAGATGAAATCAGTTAACGATGAAATCAGTTAACGATGAAATCAGTTAACGATGGAATCAGTTAACGATGAAATCAGTTAAATGAAGATGAAATCAGTTAACGATGAAATCAGTTAACGATGAAATCAGTTAACGATGAAATCAATTAAATGAAGATGAAATCAGTTAACGATGAAATCAGTTAACGATGAAATCAGTTAAATGAAGATGAAATCAGTTAACGATGAAATCAGTTAAAGATGAAATCAGTTAACGATGAAATCAGTTAACGATGAAATCAGTTAAATGAAGATGAAATCAGTTAACGATGAAATCAGTTAAAGATGAAATCAGTTAACGATGAAATCAGTTAACGATGAAATCAGTTAAATGAAGATGAAATCAGTTAACGATGAAATCAGTTAAATGAAGAATGAAAATGAAATCAGTTAAATGAAGATGAAATCAGTTAACGATGAAATCAGTTAACGATGAAATCAGTTAACGATGAAATCAGTTAACGATGGAATCAGTTAAATGAAGATGAAATCAGTTCACGGTGAAATCAGTTAACGATGGAATCAGTTAACGATGAGATCAGTTAACGATGAAATCAGTTAACGATGAAATCAGTTAAATGAAGATGAAATCAGTTAACGATGAAATCAGTTAACGATGGAATCAGTTAAATGAAGATGAAATCAGTTAACGATGAAATCAGTTAAATGAAGATGAAATCAGTTAACGATGAAATCAGTTAACGATGAAATCAGTTAAATGAAGATGAAATCAGTTAACGATGAAATCAGTTAACGATGAAATCAGTTAAATGAAGATGAAATCAGTTAACGATGAAATCAGTTAACGATGAAATCAATTAAATGAAGATGAAATCAGTTAACGATGAAATCAGTTAAATGAAGATGAAATCAGTTAAAGATGAAATCAGTTAAAGATGAAATCAGTTAACGATGAAATCAGTTAACGATGAAATCAGTTAAATGAAGATGAAATCAGTTAACGATGAAATCAGTTAAAGATGAAATCAGTTAACGATGAAATCAGTTAACGATGAAATCAGTTAAATGAAGATGAAATCAGTTAACGATGAAATCAGTTAAATGAAGAATGAAAATGAAATCAGTTAAATGAAGATGAAATCAGTTAACGATGAAATCAGTTAACGATGAAATCAGTTAACGATGGAATCAGTTAAATGAAGATGAAATCAGTTCACGGTGAAATCAGTTAACGATGGAATCAGTTAACGATGAGATCAGTTAACGATGAAATCAGTTAACGATGAAATCAGTTAAATGAAGATGAAATCAGTTAACGATGAAATCAGTTAACGATGGAATCAGTTAAATGAAGATGAAATCAGTTAACGATGAAATCAGTTAAATGAAGATGAAATCAGTTAACGATGAAATCAGTTAACGATGAAATCAGTTAAATGAAGATGAAATCAGTTAACGATGAAATCAGTTAACGATGAAATCAGTTAAATGAAGATGAAATCAGTTAACGATGAAATCAGTTAACGATGAAATCAGTTAAATGAAGATGAAATCAGTTAACGATGAAATCAGTTAAAGATGAAATCAGTTAACGATGAAATCAGTTAACGATGAAATCATTTAAATGAAGATGAAATCAGTTAACGATGAAATCAGTTAACGATGAAATCAGTTAACGATGAAATCAGTTAAATGAAGATGAAATCAGTTAACGATGAAATCAGTTAACGATGAAATCAGTTAAATGAAGATGAAATCAGTTAACGATGAAATCAGTTAACGATGAAATCAGTTAACGATGAAATCAATTAAATGAAGATGAAATCAGTTAACGATGAAATCAGTTAAATGAAGATGAAATCAGTTAACGATGAAATCAGTTAACGATGAAATCAGTTAAATGAAGATGAAATCAGTTAAGGATGAAATCAGTTAACGATGAAATCAATTAAATGAAGATGAAATCAGTTAACGATGAAATCAGTTAAATGAAGATGAAATCAGTTAACGATGAAATCAGTTAAAGATGAAATCAGTTAACGATGGAATCAGTTAACGATGAAATCAGTTAACGATGAAATCAGTTAAATGAAGATGAAATCAGTTAACGATGAAATCAGTTAACGATGAAATCAGTTAACGATGAAATCAGTTAAAGATGAAATCAGTTAACGATGAAATCAGTTAAATGAAGACGAAATCAGTTAACGATGAAATCAGTTAAATGAAGACGAAATCAGTTAACGATGAAATCAGTTAAATGAAGATGAAATCAGTTAACGATGAAATCAGTTAAATGAAGATGAAATCAGTTAACGATGAAATCAGTTAACGATGAAATCAGTTAACGATGAAATCAGTTAAATGAAGATGAAATCAGTTAACGATGAAATCAGTTAACGATGAAATCAGTTAACGATGAAATCACTTAACGATGAAATCAGTTAAATGAAGATGAAATCAGTTAACGATGAAATCAGTTAACGATGAAATCAGTTAACGATGGAATCAGTTAACGATGAAATCAGTTAAATGAAGATGAAATCAGTTAAATGAAGATGAAATCAGTTAACGATGAAATCAGTTAACGATGAAATCAGTTAAATGAAGATGAAATCAGTTAAATGAAGATGAAATCAGTTAACGATGAAATCAGTTAACGATGAAATCAGTTAACGATGAAATCAGTTAAATGAAGATGAAATCAGTTAACGATGAAATCAGTTAACGATGAAATGAGTTAACGATGAAATCAGTTAAAGATGAAATCAGTTAACGATGAAATCAGTTAAATGAAGATGAAATCAGTTAACGATGAAATCAGTTAACGATGAAATCAGTTAAATGAAGATGAAATCAGTTAACGATGAAATCAATTAAATGAAGATGAAATCAGTTAACGATGAAATCAGTTAAATGAAGATGAAATCAGTTAACGATGAAATCAGTTAAATGAAGAATGAAAATGAAATCAGTTAAATGAAGATGAAATCAGTTAACGATGAAATCAGTTAACGATGAAATCAGTTAACGATGAAATCAGTTAAATGAAGATGAAATCAGTTAACGATGAAATCAGTTAAATGAAGATGAAATCAGTTAACGATGAAATCAGTTAACGATGGAATCAGTTAACGATGAAATCAGTTAACGATGAAATCAGTTAAATGAAGATGAAATCAGTTAACGATGAAATCAGTTAACGATGAAATCAGTTAAATGAAGATGAAATCAGTTAACGATGAAATCAGTTAAAGATGAAATCAGTTAACGATGAAATCAGTTAAATGAAGATGAAATCAGTTAACGATGAAATCAGTTAACGATGAAATCAGTTAAATGAAGATGAAATCAGTTAACGATGAAATCAGTTAACGATGAAATCAGTTAACGATGAAATCAGTTAAATGAAGATGAAATCAGTTAACGATGAAATCAGTTAAATGAAGATGAAATCAGTTAACGATGAAATCAGTTAACGATGAAATCAGTTAACGATGAAATCAGTTAAATGAAGATGAAATCAGTTAACGATGAAATCAGTTAAAGATGAAATCAGTTAACGATGAAATCAGTTAACGATGAAATCAGTTAAATGAAGATGAAATCAGTTAACGATGAAATCAGTTAACGATGAAATCAGTTAACGATGAAATCAGTTAAATGAAGATGAAATCAGTTAACGATGAAATCAGTTAACGATGAAATCAGTTAACGATGAAATCAATTAAATGAAGATGAAATCAGTTAACGATGAAATCAGTTAAATGAAGATGAAATCAGTTAACGATGAAATCAGTTAACGATGAAATCAGTTAACGATGAAATCAGTTAAATGAAGATGAAATCAGTTAACGATGAAATCAGTTAAATGAAGAATGAAAATGAAATCAGTTAAATGAAGATGAAATCAGTTAACGATGAAATCAGTTAAATGAAGATGAAATCAGTTAACGATGAAATCAGTTAACGATGAAATCAGTTAACGATGGAATCAGTTAACGATGAAATCAGTTAACGATGAAATCAGTTAAATGAAGATGAAATCAGTTAACGATGAAATCAGTTAACAATGAAATCAGTTAAATGAAGATGAAATCAGTTAACGATGAAATCAGTTAACGATGAAATCAGTTAACTATGAAATCAGTTAAATGAAGATGAAATCAGTTAACGATGAAATCAGTTAAAGATGAAATCAGTTAACGATGGAATCAGTTAACGATGTAATCAGTTAACGATGAAATCAGTTAAATGAAGATGAAATCAGTTAACGATGAAATCAGTTAACGATGAAATCAGTTAAATGAAGATGAAATCAGTTAACGATGAAATCAGTTAAAGATGAAATCAGTTAACGATGAAATCAGTTAACGATGAAATCAGTTAAATGAAGATGAAATCAGTTAACGATGAAATCAGTTAACGATGAAATCAGTTAACGATGAAATCAGTTAAATGAAGATGAAATCAGTTAACGATGAAATCAGTTAACGATGGAATCAGTTAACGATGAAATCAGTTAACGATGAAATCAGTTAAATGAAGATGAAATCAGTTAACGATGAAATCAGTTAACGATGAAATCAGTTAACGATGAAATCAATTAAATGAAGATGAAATCAGTTAACGATGAAATCAGTTAACGATGAAATCAGTTAAATGAAGATGAAATCAGTTAACGATGAAATCAGTTAAAGATGAAATCAGTTAACGATGAAATCAGTTAACGATGAAATCAGTTAAATGAAGATGAAATCAGTTAACGATGAAATCAGTTAACGATGAAATCAGTTAAATGAAGATGAAATCAGTTAACGATGAAATCAGTTAAATGAAGATGAAATCAGTTAACGATGAAATCAGTTAACGATGAAATCAGTTAACGATGGAATCAGTTAACGATGAAATCAGTTAAATGAAGATGAAATCAGTTAACGATGAAATCAGTTAACGATGAAATCAGTTAAATGAAGATGAAATCAGTTAACGATGAAATCAGTTAACGATGAAATCAGTTAAATGAAGATGAAATCAGTTAACGATGAAATCAGTTAACGATGAAATCAGTTAAATGAAGATGAAATCAGTTAACGATGGAATCAGTTAACGATGAAATCAGTTAAATGAAGATGAAATCAGTTAACGATGAAATCAGTTAACGATGAAATCAGTTAACGATGAAATCAATTAAATGAAGATGAAATCAGTTAACGATGAAATCAGTTAAATGAAGATGAAATCAGTTAACGATGAAATCAGTTAAAGATGAAATCAGTTAACGATGAAATCAGTTAACGATGAAATCAGTTAAATGAAGATGAAATCAGTTAACGATGAAATCAGTTAAATGAAGAATGAAAATGAAATCAGTTAAATGATGATGAAATCAGTTAACGATGAAATCAGTTAACGATGAAATCAGTTAACGATGAAATCAGTTAAATGAAGATGAAATCAGTTAACGATGAAATCAGTTAAAGATGAAATCAGTTAACGATGAAATCAGTTAACGATGAAATCAGTTAAATGAAGATGAAATCAGTTAACGATGAAATCAGTTAACGATGAAATCAGTTAACGATGGAATCAGTTAAATGAAGATGAAATCAGTTAACGATGAAATCAGTTAACGATGAAATCAGTTAAATGAAGATGAAATCAGTTAACGATGAAATCAGTTAAATGAAGATGAAATCAGTTAACGATGAAATCAGTTAAAGATGAAATCAGTTAACGATGAAATCAGTTAACGATGAAATCAGTTAAATGAAGATGAAATCAGTTAACGATGAAATCAGTTAAAGATGAAATCAGTTAACGATGAAATCAGTTAACGATGAAATCAGTTAAATGAAGATGAAATCAGTTAACGATGAAATCAGTTAACGATGAAATCAGTTAACGATGAAATCAGTTAAATGAAGATGAAATCAGTTAACGATGAAATCAGTTAACGATGAAATCAGTTAAATGAAGATGAAATCAGTTAACGATGAAATCAGTTAACGATGAAATCAGTTAACGATGAAATCAATTAAATGAAGATGAAATCAGTTAACGATGAAATCAGTTAAATGAAGAATGAAAATGAAATCAGTTAAATGAAGATGAAATCAGTTAACGATGAAATCAGTTAACGATGAAATCAGTTAAATGAAGATGAAATCAGTTAACGATGAAATCAGTTAAATGAAGATGAAATCAGTTAACGATGAAATCAGTTAACGATGAAATCAGTTAACGATGAAATCAGTTAACGATGGAATCAGTTAACGATGAAATCAGTTAACGATGAAATCAGTTAAATGAAGATGAAATCAGTTAAATGAAGATGAAATCAGTTAACGATGAAATCAGTTAAAGATGAAATCAGTTAACGATGAAATCAGTTAAAGATGAAATCAGTTAACGATGAAATCAGTTAACGATGAAATCAGTTAAATGAAGATGAAATCAGTTAACGATGAAATCAGTTAACGATGAAATCAGTTAAATGAAGATGAAATCAGTTAACGATGAAATCAGTTAACGATGAAATCAGTTAACGATGAAATCAGTTAAATGAAGATGAAATCAGTTAACGATGAAATCAGTTAAATGAAGATGAAATCAGTTAACGATGAAATCAGTTAAAGATGAAATCAGTTAACGATGAAATCAGTTAACGATGAAATCAGTTAAATGAAGATGAAATCAGTTAACGATGAAATCAGTTAAAGATGAAATCAGTTAACGATGAAATCAGTTAACGATGAAATCATTTAAATGAAGATGAAATCAGTTAACGATGAAATCAGTTAACGATGAAATCAGTTAAATGAAGATGAAATCAGTTAACGATGAAATCAGTTAACGATGAAATCAGTTAAATGAAGATGAAATCAGTTAACGATGAAATCAGTTAACGATGAAATCAGTTAACGATGAAATCAATTAAATGAAGATGAAATCAGTTAACGATGAAATCAGTTAAATGAAGATGAAATCAGTTAACGATGAAATCAGTTAAAGATGAAATCAGTTAACGATGAAATCAGTTAACGATGAAATCAGTTAAATGAAGATGAAATCAGTTAACGATGAAATCAGTTAACGATGAAATCAGTTAAATGAAGAATGAAAATGAAATCAGTTAAATGAAGATGAAATCAGTTAACGATGAAATCAGTTAACGATGAAATCAGTTAACGATGGAATCAGTTAACGATGAAATCAGTTAACGATGAAATCAGTTAAATGAAGATGAAATCAGTTAACGATGAAATCAGTTAACGATGAAATCAGTTAACAATGAAATCAGTTAAATGAAGATGAAATCAGTTAACGATGAAATCAGTTAACGATGAAATCAGTTAACGATGAAATCACTTAACGATGAAATCAGTTAAATGAAGATGAAATCAGTTAACGATGAAATCAGTTAAAGATGAAATCAGTTAACGATGGAATCAGTTAACGATGAAATCAGTTAACGATGAAATCAGTTAAATGAAGATGAAATCAGTTAACGATGAAATCAGTTAACGATGAAATCAGTTAAATGAAGATGAAATCAGTTAACGATGAAATCAGTTAAAGATGAAATCAGTTAACGATGGAATCAGTTAACGATGAAATCAGTTAACGATGAAATCAGTTAAATGAAGATGAAATCAGTTAAAGATGAAATCAGTTAACGATGAAATCAGTTAACGATGAAATCAGTTAAATGAAGATGAAATCAGTTAACGATGAAATCAGTTAAAGATGAAATCAGTTAACGATGAAATCAGTTAACGATGAAATCAGTTAAATGAAGATGAAATCAGTTAATGATGAAATCAGTTAACGATGGAATCAGTTAACGATGAAATCAGTTAACAATGAAATCAGTTAAATGAAGATGAAATCAGTTAACGATGAAATCAGTTAACGATGAAATCAGTTAACGATGAAATCAATTAAATGAAGATGAAATCAGTTAACGATGAAATCAGTTAAATGAAGATGAAATCAGTTAACGATGAAATCAGTTAAAGATGAAATCAGTTAACGATGAAATCAGTTAACGATGAAATCAGTTAAATGAAGATGAAATCAGTTAACGATGAAATCAGTTAAATGAAGAATGAAAATGAAATCAGTTAAATGAAGATGAAATCAGTTAACGATGAAATCAGTTAACGATGAAATCAGTTAAATGAAGATGAAATCAGTTAAATGAAGATGAAATCAGTTAACGATGAAATCAGTTAACGATGAAATCAGTTAAATGAAGATGAAATCAGTTAACGATGAAATCAGTTAACGATGAAATCAGTTAACGATGAAATCAGTTAAATGAAGATGAAATCAGTTAACGATGAAATCAGTTAAAGATGAAATCAGTTAACGATGAAATCAGTTAACGATGAAATCAGTTAACGATGGAATCAGTTAAATGAAGATGAAATCAGTTAACGATGAAATCAGTTAACGATGAAATCAGTTAACGATGAAATCAGTTAACGATGAAATCAGTTAACGATGGAATCAGTTAAATGAAGATGAAATCAGTTAACGATGAAATCAGTTAACGATGAAATCAGTTAAATGAAGATGAAATCAGTTAACGATGAAATCAGTTAAATGAAGATGAAATCAGTTAACAATGAAATCAGTTAAAGATGAAATCAGTTAACGATGAAATCAGTTAACGATGAAATCAGTTAAATGAAGATGAAATCAGTTAACGATGAAATCAGTTAAAGATGAAATCAGTTAACGATGAAATCAGTTAACGATGAAATCAGTTAAATGAAGATGAAATCAGTTAACGATGAAATCAGTTAAAGATGAAATCAGTTAACGATGAAATCAGTTAACGATGAAATCAGTTAAATGAAGATGAAATCAGTTAACGATGAAATCAGTTAACGATGGAATCAGTTAACGATGAAATCAGTTAAATGAAGATGAAATCAGTTAACGATGAAATCAGTTAACGATGAAATCAATTAAATGAAGATGAAATCAGTTAACGATGAAATCAGTTAAATGAAGATGAAATCAGTTAACGATGAAATCAGTTAAAGATGAAATCAGTTAACGATGAAATCAGTTAACGATGAAATCAGTTAAATGAAGATGAAATCAGTTAACGATGAAATCAGTTAAATGAAGAATGAAAATTAAATCAGTTAAATGAAGATGAAATCAGTTAACGATGAAATCAGTTAACAATGAAATCAGTTAAATGAAGATGAAATCAGTTAACGATGAAATCACTTAACGATGAAATCAGTTAACGATGGAATCAGTTAAATGAAGATGAAATCAGTTAACGATGAAATCAGTTAACAATGAAATCAGTTAAATGAAGATGAAATCAGTTAACGATGAAATCACTTAACGATGAAATCAGTTAAATGAAGATGAAATCAGTTAACGATGAAATCAGTTAAAGATGAAATCAGTTAACGATGGAATCAGTTAACGATGAAATCAGTTAACGATGAAATCAGTTAAATGAAGATGAAATCAGTTAACGATGAAATCAGTTAACGATGAAATCAGTTAAATGAAGATGAAATCAGTTAACGATGAAATCAGTTAACGATGAAATCAGTTAACGATGAAATCAATTAAATGAAGATGAAATCAGTTAACGATGAAATCAGTTAAATGAAGATGAAATCAGTTAACGATGAAATCAGTTAAATGAAGAATGAAAATGAAATCAGTTAAATGAAGATGAAATCAGTTAACGATGAAATCAGTTAACGATGAAATCAGTTAACGATGAAATCAGTTAAATGAAGATGAAATCAGTTAACGATGAAATCAGTTAACGATGGAATCAGTTAACGATGAAATCAGTTAAATGAAGATGAAATCAGTTAAATGAAGATGAAATCAGTTAACGATGAAATCAGTTAAATGAAGATGAAATCAGTTAACGATGAAATCAGTTAAATGAAGATGAAATCAGTTAACGATGAAATCAGTTAAAGATGAAATCAGTTAACGATGAAATCAGTTAACGATGAAATCAGTTAAATGAAGATGAAATCAGTTAACGATGAAATCAGTTAAAGATGAAATCAGTTAACGATGAAATCAGTTAACGATGAAATCAGTTAAATGAAGATGAAATCAGTTAACGATGAAATCAGTTAACGATGAAATCAGTTAACGATGAAATCAGTTAAATGAAGATGAAATCAGTTAACGATGAAATCAGTTAACGATGAAATCAGTTAAATGAAGATGAAATCAGTTAACGATGAAATCAGTTAACGATGAAATCAGTTAACGATGAAATCAATTAAATGAAGATGAAATCAGTTAACGATGAAATCAATTAAATGAAGAATGAAAATGAAATCAGTTAAATGAAGATGAAATCAGTTAACGATGAAATCAGTTAACGATGAAATCAGTTAACGATGAAATCAGTTAAATGAAGATGAAATCAGTTAACGATGAAATCAGTTAAATGAAGATGAAATCAGTTAACGATGAAATCAGTTAACGATGAAATCAGTTAACGATGGAATCAGTTAACGATGAAATCAGTTAACGATGAAATCAGTTAAATGAAGATGAAATCAGTTAACGATGAAATCAGTTAACGATGAAATCAGTTAACGATGAAATCAGTTAAAGATGAAATCAGTTAAAGATGAAATCAGTTAACGATGAAATCAGTTAAATGAAGATGAAATCAGTTAACGATGAAATCAGTTAACGATGAAATCAGTTAACGATGGAATCAGTTAAATGAAGATGAAATCAGTTAACGATGAAATCAGTTAACGATGAAATCAGTTAATGATGAAATCAGTTAAATGAAGATGAAATCAGTTAACGATGAAATCAGTTAAATGAAGATGAAATCAGTTAACGATGAAATCAGTTAACGATGAAATCAGTTAACGATGAAATCAGTTAAATGAAGATGAAATCAGTTAACGATGAAATCAGTTAACGATGAAATCATTTAAATGAAGATGAAATCAGTTAACGATGAAATCAGTTAACGATGAAATCAGTTAAATGAAGATGAAATCAGTTAACGATGAAATCAGTTAACGATGAAATCAGTTAACGATGAAATCAGTTAAATGAAGATGAAATCAGTTAACGATGAAATCAGTTAACGATGAAATCAGTTAACGATGAAATCAATTAAATGAAGATGAAATCAGTTAACGATGAAATCAGTTAAATGAAGATGAAATCAGTTAACGATGAAATCAGTTAAAGATGAAATCAGTTAACGATGAAATCAGTTAACGATGAAATCAGTTAAATGAAGATGAAATCAGTTAACGATGAAATCAGTTAACGATGAAATCAGTTAAAGATGAAATCAGTTAACGATGAAATCAGTTAACAATGAAATCAGTTAAATGAAGATGAAATCAGTTAACGATGAAATCAGTTAACGATGAAATCAGTTAAAGATGAAATCAGTTAACGATGGAATCAGTTAACGATGAAATCAGTTAACGATGAAATCAGTTAAATGAAGATGAAATCAGTTAACGATGAAATCAGTTAACGATGAAATCAGTTAAATGAAGATGAAATCAGTTAACGATGAAATCAGTTAAAGATGAAATCAGTTAACGATGAAATCAGTTAACGATGAAATCAGTTAAATGAAGATGAAATCAGTTAACGATGAAATCAGTTAAAGATGAAATCAGTTAACGATGAAATCAGTTAACGATGAAATCAGTTAAATGAAGATGAAATCAGTTAATGATGAAATCAGTTAACGATGGAATCAGTTAACGATGAAATCAGTTAACAATGAAATCAGTTAAATGAAGATGAAATCAGTTAACGATGAAATCAGTTAACGATGAAATCAGTTAACGATGAAATCAGTTAACGATGAAATCAGTTAAAGATGAAATCAGTTAAATGAAGATGAAATCAGTTAACGATGAAATCAGTTAAATGAAGATGAAATCAGTTAACGATGAAATCAGTTAACGATGAAATCAGTTAAATGAAGATGAAATCAGTTAACGATGAAATCAGTTAAATGAAGAATGAAAATGAAATCAGTTAAATGAAGATGAAATCAGTTAACGATGAAATCAGTTAACGATGAAATCAGTTAAATGAAGATGAAATCAGTTAAATGAAGATGAAATCAGTTAACGATGAAATCAGTTAACGATGAAATCAGTTAAATGAAGATGAAATCAGTTAACGATGAAATCAGTTAACGATGAAATCAGTTAAATGAAGATGAAATCAGTTAACGATGAAATCAGTTAACGATGAAATCAGTTAACGATGAAATCAGTTAACGATGGAATCAGTTAAATGAAGATGAAATCAGTTAACGATGAAATCAGTTAACGATGAAATCAGTTAACGATGAAATCAGTTAAATGAAGATGAAATCAGTTAACGATGAAATCAGTTAAATGAAGATGAAATCAGTTAACGATGGAATCAGTTAACGATGAAATCAGTTAACGATGAAATCAGTTAAATGAAGATGAAATCAGTTAACGATGAAATCAGTTAACGATGGAATCAGTTAAATGAAGATGAAATCAGTTAACGATGAAATCAGTTAACGATGAAATCAGTTAAATGAAGATGAAATCAGTTAACGATGAAATCAGTTAAATGAAGAATGAAAATGAAATCAGTTAAATGAAGATGAAATCAGTTAACGATGAAATCAGTTAACGATGAAATCAGTTAACGATGGAATCAGTTAAATGAAGATGAAATCAGTTAACGATGAAATCAGTTAACGATGAAATCAGTTAAATGAAGATGAAATCAGTTAACGATGAAATCAGTTAACGATGAAATCAGTTAAATGAAGATAAAATCAGTTAACGATGAAATCAGTTAACGATGAAATCAATTAAATGAAGATGAAATCAGTTAACGATGAAATCAGTTAAAAGAAGATGAAATCAGTTAACGATGAAATCAGTTAACGATGAAATCAGTTAAATGAAGATGAAATCAGTTAACGATGAAATCAGTTAAATGAAGAATGAAAATGAAATCAGTTAAATGAAGATGAAATCAGTTAACGATGAAATCAGTTAAATGAAGATGAAATCAGTTAACGATGAAATCAGTTAACGATGAAATCAGTTAACGATGGAATCAGTTAACGATGAAATCAGTTAAATGAAGATGAAATCAGTTAACGATGAAATCAGTTAACAATGAAATCAGTTAAATGAAGATGAAATCAGTTAACGATGAAATCAGTTAACGATGAAATCACTTAACGATGAAATCAGTTAAATGAAGATGAAATCAGTTAACGATGAAATCAGTTAAAGATGAAATCAGTTAACGATGGAATCAGTTAACGATGAAATCAGTTAACGATGAAATCAGTTAAATGAAGATGAAATCAGTTAACGATGAAATCAGTTAAATGAAGATGAAATCAGTTAACGATGAAATCAGTTAACGATGAAATCAGTTAAATGAAGATGAAATCAGTTAACGATGAAATCAGTTAACGATGGAATCAGTTAACGATGAAATCAGTTAACGATGAAATCAGTTAAATGAAGATGAAATCAGTTAACGATGAAATCAGTTAACGATGAAATCAGTTAAATGAAGATGAAATCAGTTAACGATGAAATCAGTTAAAGATGAAATCAGTTAACGATGAAATCAGTTAAAGATGAAATCAGTTAACGATGAAATCAGTTAACGATGAAATCAGTTAAATGAAGATGAAATCAGTTAACGATGAAATCAGTTAACGATGAAATCAGTTAACGATGAAATCAGTTAAATGAAGATGAAATCAGTTAACGATGAAATCAGTTAACGATGAAATCAGTTAAATGAAGATGAAATCAGTTAACGATGAAATCAGTTAACGATGAAATCAGTTAACGATGAAATCAATTAAATGAAGATGAAATCAGTTAACGATGAAATCAGTTAAATGAAGAATGAAAATGAAATCAGTTAAATGAAGATGAAATCAGTTAACGATGAAATCAGTTAACGATGAAATCAGTTAACGATGAAATCAGTTAAATGAAGATGAAATCAGTTAACGATGAAATCAGTTAAATGAAGATGAAATCAGTTAACGATGAAATCAGTTAACGATGAAATCAGTTAACGATGGAATCAGTTAACGATGAAATCAGTTAACGATGAAATCAGTTAAATGAAGATGAAATCAGTTAACGATGAAATCAGTTAAAGATGAAATCAGTTAACGATGAAATCAGTTAACGATGAAATCAGTTAAATGAAGATGAAATCAGTTAACGATGAAATCAGTTAACGATGAAATCAGTTAACGATGAAATCAGTTAAATGAAGATGAAATCAGTTAACGATGAAATCAGTTAACGATGAAATCAGTTAAATGAAGATGAAATCAGTTAACGATGAAATCAGTTAACGATGAAATCACTTAACGATGAAATCAGTTAAATGAAGATGAAATCAGTTAACGATGAAATCAGTTAAATGAAGATGAAATCAGTTAACGATGAAATCAGTTAAAGATGAAATCAGTTAACGATGGAATCAGTTAACGATGAAATCAGTTAACGATGAAATCAGTTAAATGAAGATGAAATCAGTTAACGATGAAATCAGTTAACGATGAAATCAGTTAACGATGAAATCAGTTAAATGAAGATGAAATCAGTTAACGATGAAATCAGTTAACGATGAAATCAGTTAAATGAAGATGAAATCAGTTAACGATGAAATCAGTTAACGATGAAATCAGTTAACGATGGAATCAGTTAACGATGAAATCAGTTAACGATGAAATCAGTTAACGATGAAATCAGTTAACGATGAAATCAATTAAATGAAGATGAAATCAGTTAACGATGAAATCAGTTAACGATGAAATCAGTTAAATGAAGATGAAATCAGTTAACGATGAAATCAGTTAAAGATGAAATCAGTTAACGATGAAATCAGTTAACGATGAAATCAGTTAAATGAAGATGAAATCAGTTAACGATGAAATCAGTTAAAGATGAAATCAGTTAACGATGAAATCAGTTAACGATGAAATCAGTTAAATGAAGATGAAATCAGTTAACGATGAAATCAGTTAAATGAAGAATGAAAATGAAATCAGTTAAATGAAGATGAAATCAGTTAACGATGAAATCAGTTAACGATGAAATCAGTTAACGATGAAATCAGTTAACGATGGAATCAGTTAAATGAAGATGAAATCAGTTCACGGTGAAATCAGTTAACGATGGAATCAGTTAACGATGAGATCAGTTAACGATGAAATCAGTTAACGATGAAATCAGTTAAATGAAGATGAAATCAGTTAACGATGAAATCAGTTAACGATGGAATCAGTTAAATGAAGATGAAATCAGTTAACGATGAAATCAGTTAAATGAAGATGAAATCAGTTAACGATGAAATCAGTTAACGATGAAATCAGTTAAATGAAGATGAAATCAGTTAACGATGAAATCAGTTAACGATGAAATCAGTTAAATGAAGATGAAATCAGTCAACGATGAAATCAGTTAACGATGAAATCAATTAAATGAAGATGAAATCAGTTAACGATGAAATCAGTTAAATGAAGATGAAATCAGTTAAAGATGAAATCAGTTAAAGATGAAATCAGTTAACGATGAAATCAGTTAACGATGAAATCAGTTAAATGAAGATGAAATCAGTTAACGATGAAATCAGTTAAAGATGAAATCAGTTAACGATGAAATCAGTTAACGATGAAATCAGTTAACGATGAAATCAGTTAAATGAAGATGAAATCAGTTAACGATGAAATCAGTTAAATGAAGAATGAAAATGAAATCAGTTAAATGAAGATGAAATCAGTTAACGATGAAATCAGTTAACGATGAAATCAGTTAACGATGGAATCAGTTAAATGAAGATGAAATCAGTTCACGGTGAAATCAGTTAACGATGGAATCAGTTAACGATGAGATCAGTTAACGATGAAATCAGTTAACGATGAAATCAGTTAAATGAAGATGAAATCAGTTAACGATGAAATCAGTTAACGATGGAATCAGTTAAATGAAGATGAAATCAGTTAACGATGAAATCAGTTAAATGAAGATGAAATCAGTTAACGATGAAATCAGTTAACGATGAAATCAGTTAAATGAAGATGAAATCAGTTAACGATGAAATCAGTTAACGATGAAATCAGTTAAATGAAGATGAAATCAGTTAACGATGGAATCAGTTAACGATGGAATCAGTTAAATGAAGATGAAATCAGTTAACGATGAAATCAGTTAAATGAAGATGAAATCAGTTAACGATGAAATCAGTTAACGATGAAATCAGTTAAATGAAGATGAAATCAGTTAACGATGAAATCAGTTAACGATGAAATCAGTTAACGATGAAATCAGTTAACGATGGAATCAGTTAAATGAAGATGAAATCAGTTAACGATGAAATCAGTTAACGATGAAATCAATTAAATGAAGATGAAATCAGTTAACGATGAAATCAGTTAAATGAAGATGAAATCAGTTAACGATGAAATCAGTTAAAGATGAAATCAGTTAACGATGAAATCAGTTAACGATGAAATCAGTTAAATGAAGATGAAATCAGTTAACGATGAAATCAGTTAACGATGAAATCAGTTAACGATGAAATCAGTTAAATGAAGATGAAATCAGTTAACGATGAAATCAGTTAACGATGAAATCAATTAACGATGAAATCAGTTAAATGAAGATGAAATCAGTTAACGATGAAATCAGTTAAAGATGAAATCAGTTAAATGAAGAATGAAGATGAAATCAGTTAACGATGAAATCAGTTAAATGAAGATGAAATCAGTTAACGATGAAATCAGTTAACGATGAAATCAGTTAAATGAAGAATGAAGATGAAATCAGTTAACGATGAAATCAATTAACGATGAAATCAGTTAACGATGAAATCAGTTAAATGAAGATGAAATCAGTTAACGATGAAATCAGTTAACGATGAAATCAGTTAAATGAAGAATGAAAATGAAATCAGTTAAATGAAGATGAAATCAGTTAACGATGAAATCAGTTAACGATGAAATCAGTTAACGATGAAATCAGTTAAATGAAGATGAAATCAGTTAACGATGAAATCAGTTAACGATGAAATCACTTAACGATGAAATCACTTAACGATGAAATCAGTTAAATGAAGATGAAATCAGTTAACGATGAAATCAGTTAAAGATGAAATCAGTTAACGATGGAATCAGTTAACGATGAAATCAGTTAAATGAAGATGAAATCAGTTAACGATGAAATCAGTTAACGATGAAATCAGTTAAATGAAGATGAAATCAGTTAACGATGAAATCAGTTAACGATGAAATCAGTTAAATGAAGATGAAATCAGTTAACGATGAAATCAGTTAACGATGAAATCAGTTAAATGAAGATGAAATCAGTTAACGATGAAATCAGTTAAAGATGAAATCAGTTAACGATGAAATCAGTTAACGATGAAATCAGTTAAATGAAGATGAAATCAGTTAACGATGAAATCAGTTAACGATGAAATCAGTTAAATGAAGATGAAATCAGTTAACGATGAAATCAGTTAACGATGAAATCAGTTAACGATGAAATCAATTAAATGAAGATGAAATCAGTTAACGATGAAATCAGTTAAATGAAGATGAAATCAGTTAACGATGAAATCAGTTAAATGAAGAATGAAAATGAAATCAGTTAAATGAAGATGAAATCAGTTAACGATGAAATCAGTTAAATGAAGATGAAATCAGTTAACGATGAAATCAGATAACGATGAAATCAGTTAACGATGGAATCAGTTAACGATGAAATCAGTTAAATGAAGATGAAATCAGTTAACGATGAAATCAGTTAACAATGAAATCAGTTAAATGAAGATGAAATCAGTTAACGATGAAATCAGTTAACGATGAAATCAGTTAACGATGAAATCAGTTAACGATGAAATCAGTTAAATGAAGATGAAATCAGTTAACGATGAAATCAGTTAAAGATGAAATCAGTTAACGATGAAATCAGTTAACGATGAAATCAGTTAAATGAAGATGAAATCAGTTAACGATGAAATCAGTTAAAGATGAAATCAGTTAACGATGAAATCAGTTAAAGATGAAATCAGTTAACGATGAAATCAGTTAACGATGAAATCAGTTAAATGAAGATGAAATCAGTTAACGATGAAATCAGTTAACGATGAAATCAGTTAACGATGAAATCAGTTAAATGAAGATGAAATCAGTTAACGATGAAATCAGTTAACGATGGAATCAGTTAACGATGAAATCAGTTAACGATGAAATCAGTTAAATGAAGATGAAATCAGTTAACGATGAAATCAGTTAACGATGAAATCAGTTAAATGAAGATGAAATCAGTTAACGATGAAATCAGTTAAATGAAGAATGAAAATGAAATCAGTTAAATGAAGATGAAATCAGTTAACGATGAAATCAGTTAACGATGAAATCAGTTAAATGAAGATGAAATCAGTTAACGATGAAATCAGTTAAATGAAGATGAAATCAGTTAACGATAAAATCAGTTAACGATGAAATCAGTTAACGATGGAATCAGTTAACGATGAAATCAGTTAAATGAAGATGAAATCAGTTAACGATGAAATCAGTTAACGATGGAATCAGTTAAATGAAGATGAAATCAGTTAACGATGAAATCAGTTAACGATGAAATCAGTTAACGATGAAATCAGTTAAATGAAGATGAAATCAGTTAACGATGAAATCAGTTAAATGAAGAATGAAAATGAAATCAGTTAAATGAAGATGAAATCAGTTAACGATGAAATCAGTTAAATGAAGATGAAATCAGTTAACGATGAAATCAGTTAACGATGAAATCAGTTAACGATGGAATCAGTTAAATGAAGATGAAATCAGTTAACGATGAAATCAGTTAACGATGAAATCAGTTAAATGAAGATGAAATCAGTTAACGATGAAATCAGTTAAGGATGAAATCAGTTAAATGAAGATGAAATCAGTTAACGATGAAATCAGTTAACGATGAAATCAATTAAATGAAGATGAAATCAGTTAACGATGAAATCAGTTAAAAGAAGATGAAATCAGTTAACGATGAAATCAGTTAACGATGAAATCAGTTAAATGAAGATGAAATCAGTTAACGATGAAATCAGTTAAATGAAGAATGAAAATGAAATCAGTTAAATGAAGATGAAATCAGTTAACGATGAAATCAGTTAACGATGAAATCAGTTAAATGAAGATGAAATCAGTTAACGATGAAATCAGTTAAAGATGAAATCAGTTAACGATGAAATCAGTTAACGATGAAATCAGTTAACGATGGAATCAGTTAAATGAAGATGAAATCAGTTAACGATGAAATCAGTTAACGATGAAATCAGTTAAATGAAGATGAAATCAGTTAACGATGAAATCAGTTAAATGAAGATGAAATCAGTTAACGATGAAATCAGTTAACGTTGAAATCAGTTAAATGAAGATGAAATCAGTTAACGATGAAATCAGTTAACGATGAAATCAATTAAATGAAGATGAAATCAGTTAACGATGAAATCAGTTAACGATGAAATCAGTTAACGATGAAATCAGTTAAATGAAGATGAAATCAGTTAACGATGAAATCAGTTAAATGAAGAATGAAAATGAAATCAGTTAAATGAAGATGAAATCAGTTAACGATGAAATCAGTTAAATGAAGATGAAATCAGTTAACGATGAAATCAGTTAACGATGGAATCAGTTAACGATGAAATCAGTTAAATGAAGATGAAATCAGTTAACGATGAAATCAGTTAACAATGAAATCAGTTAAATGAAGATGAAATCAGTTAACGATGAAATCACTTAACGATGAAATCAGTTAAATGAAGATGAAATCAGTTAACGATGAAATCAGTTAAAGATGAAATCAGTTAACGATGGAATCAGTTAACGATGAAATCAGTTAACGATGAAATCAGTTAAATGAAGATGAAATCAGTTAACGATGAAATCAGTTAACGATGAAATCAGTTAAATGAAGATGAAATCAGTTAACGATGAAATCAGTTAACGATGAAATCAGTTAAATGAAGATGAAATCAGTTAACGATGAAATCAGTTAAATGAAGAATGAAAATGAAATCAGTTAAATGAAGATGAAATCAGTTAACGATGAAATCAGTTAAATGAAGATGAAATCAGTTAACGATGAAATCAGTTAACGATGAAATCAGTTAACGATGGAATCAGTTAACGATGAAATCAGTTAACGATGAAATCAGTTAAATGAAGATGAAATCAGTTAACGATGAAATCAGTTAACAATGAAATCAGTTAAATGAAGATGAAATCAGTTAACGATGGAATCAGTTAACGATGAAATCAGTTAACGATGAAATCAGTTAACGATGAGATCAGTTAACGATGGAATCAGTTAAATGAAGATGAAATCAGTTAACGATGGAATCAGTTAAATGAAGATGAAATCAGTCAACGATGAAATCAGTTAAATGAAGATGAAATCAGTCAACGATGAAATCAGTTAAATGAAGATGAAATCAGTTAACGATGAAATCAGTTAAAGATGAAATCAGTTAACGATGAAATCAGTAAAAGATGAAATCAGTTAACGATGAAATCAGTTAACGATGAAATCAGTTAAATGAAGATGAAATCAGTTAACGATGAAATCAGTTAACGATGAAATCAGTTAAATGAAGATGAAATCAGTTAACGATGAAATCAGTTAACGATGAAATCAGTTAAATGAAGAATGAAAATGAAATCAGTTAAATGAAGATGAAATCAGTTAACGATGAAATCAGTAAACGATGAAATCAGTTAACGATGGAATCAGTTAAATGAAGATGAAATCAGTTAACGATGAAATCAGTTAACGATGAAATCAGTTAAATGAAGATGAAATCAGTTAACGATGAAATCAGTTAACGATGGAATCAGTTAACGATGAAATCAGTTAACGATGAAATCAGTTAAATGAAGATGAAATCAGTTAACGATGAAATCAGTTAACGATGAAATCAGTTAACGATGGAATCAGTTAAATGAAGATGAAATCAGTTAACGATGAAATCAGTTAACGATGAAATCAGTTAAATGAAGATGAAATCAGTTAACGATGAAATCAGTTAACGATGGAATCAGTTAAATGAAGATGAAATCAGTTAACGATGAAATCAGTTAACGATGAAATCAGTTAAATGAAGATGAAATCAGTTAACGATGACATCAGTTAACGATGGAATCAGTTAAATGAAGATGAAATCAGTTAACGATGAAATCAGTTAACGATGAAATCAGTTAAATGAAGATGAAATCAGTTAACGATGAAATCAGTTAAATGAAGAATGAAAATGAAATCAGTTAAATGAAGATGAAATCAGTTAACGATGAAATCAGTTAAATGAAGATGGAATCAGTTAACGATGAAATCAGTTAACGATGGAATCAGTTAAATGAAGATGAAATCAGTTAACGATGAAATCAGTTAACGATGAAATCAGTTAAATGAAGATGAAATCAGTTAACGATGAAATCAGTTAAATGAAGATGAAATCAGTTAACGATGAAATCAGTTAACGATGAAATCAGTTAAATGAAGATGAAATCAGTTAACGATGAAATCAGTTAACGATGAAATCAATTAAATGAAGATGAAATCAGTTAACGATGAAATCAGTTAAAAGAAGATGAAATCAGTTAACGATGAAATCAGTTAACGATGAAATCAGTTAAATGAAGATGAAATCAGTTAACGATGAAATCAGTTAAATGAAGAATGAAAATGAAATCAGTTAAATGAAGATGAAATCAGTTAACGATGAAATCAGTTAAATGAAGATGAAATCAGTTAAATGAAGATAAAATCAGTTAACGATGAAATCAGTTAAAGATGAAATCAGTTAACGATGAAATCAGTTAACGATGAAATCAGTTAACGATGGAATCAGTTAAATGAAGATGAAATCAGTTAACGATGAAATCAGTTAACGATGAAATCAGTTAAATGAAGATGAAATCAGTTAACGATGAAATCAGTTAAATGAAGATGAAATCAGTTAACGATGAAATCAGTTAACGATGAAATCAGTTAAATGAAGATGAAATCAGTCAACGATGAAATCAGTTAACGATGGAATCAATTAAATGAAGATGAAATCAGTTAACGATGAAATCAGTTAAAAGAAGATGAAATCAGTTAACGATGAAATCAGTTAACGATGAAATCAGTTAACGATGAAATCAGTTAAATGAAGATGAAATCAGTTAACGATGAAATCAGTTAAATGAAGAATGAAAATGAAATCAGTTAAATGAAGATGAAATCAGTTAACGATGAAATCAGTTAAATGAAGATGAAATCAGTTAACGATGAAATCAGTTAAATGAAGATGAAATCAGTTAACGATGAAATCAGTTAACGATGAAATCAGTTAACGATGGAATCAGTTAACGATGAAATCAGTTAACGATGAAATCAGTTAACGATGAAATCAGTTAAATGAAGATGAAATCAGTTAACGATGAAATCAGTTAACAATGAAATCAGTTAAATGAAGATGAAATCAGTTAACGATGAAATCACTTAACGATGAAATCAGTTAAATGAAGATGAAATCAGTTAACGATGAAATCAGTTAAAGATGAAATCAGTTAACGATGGAATCAGTTAACGATGAAATCAGTTAACGATGAAATCAGTTAAATGAAGATGAAATCAGTTAACGATGAAATCAGTTAACGATGAAATCAGTTAAATGAAGATGAAATCAGTTAACGATGAAATCAGTTAACGATGAAATCAGTTAAATGAAGATGAAATCAGTTAACGATGAAATCAGTTAAATGAAGAATGAAAATGAAATCAGTTAAATGAAGATGAAATCAGTTAACGATGAAATCAGTTAAATGAAGATGAAATCAGTTAACGATGAAATCAGTTAACGATGAAATCAGTTAACGATGAAATCAGTTAACGATGGAATCAGTTAACGATGAAATCAGTTAAATGAAGATGAAATCAGTTAACGATGAAATCAGTTAACAATGAAATCAGTTAAATGAAGATGAAATCAGTTAACGATGAAATCACTTAACGATGAAATCAGTTAAATGAAGATGAAATCAGTTAACGATGAAATCAGTTAAAGATGAAATCAGTTAACGATGGAATCAGTTAACGATGAAATCAGTTAACGATGAAATCAGTTAAATGAAGATGAAATCAGTTAACGATGAAATCAGTTAACGATGAAATCAGTTAAATGAAGATGAAATCAGTTAACGATGAAATCAGTTAACGATGAAATCAGTTAACGATGAAATCAGTTAAATGAAGATGAAATCAGTTAACGATGAAATCAGTTAACGATGAAATCAGTTAAATGAAGATGAAATCAGTTAACGATGGAATCAGTTAACGATGAAATCAGTTAAATGAAGATGAAATCAGTTAACGATGAAATCAGTTAACGATGAAATCAGTTAACGATGAAATCAATTAAATGAAGATGAAATCAGTTAACGATGAAATCAGTTAAATGAAGATGAAATCAGTTAACGATGAAATCAGTTAAAGATGAAATCAGTTAACGATGAAATCAGTTAACAATGAAATCAGTTAAATGAAGATGAAATCAGTTAACGATGAAATCAGTTAAATGAAGATGAAATCAGTTAACGATGAAATCAGTTAAATGAAGAATGAAAATGAAATCAGTTAAATGAAGATGAAATCAGTTAACGATGAAATCAGTTAACGATGAAATCAGTTAAATGAAGATGAAATCAGTTAACGATGAAATCAGTTAAATGAAGATGAAATCAGTTAACGATGAAATCAGTTAACGATGGAATCAGTTAACGATGAAATCAGTTAACGATGAAATCAGTTAAATGAAGATGAAATCAGTTAACGATGAAATCAGTAAACGATGAAATCAGTTAACGATGAAATCAGTTAAATGAAGATGAAATCAGTTAACGATGAAATCAGTTAAAGATGAAATCAGTTAACGATGAAATCAGTTAACGATGAAATCAGTTAAATGAAGATGAAATCAGTTAACGATGAAATCAGTTAACGATGAAAGCAGTTAAAGATGAAATCAGTTAACGATGAAATCAGTTAACGATGAAATCAGTTAAATGAAGATGAAATCAGTTAACGATGAAATCAGTTAAAGATGAAATCAGTTAACGATGAAATCAGTTAACGATGAAATCAGTTAAATGAAGATGAAATCAGTTAACGATGAAATCAGTTAACGATGAAATCAGTTAACGATGAAATCAGTTAAATGAAGATGAAATCAGTTAACGATGAAATCAGTTAACGATGAAATCAGTTAAATGAAGATGAAATCAGTTAACGATGAAATCAGTTAACGATGAAATCAGTTAACGATGAAATCAATTAAATGAAGATGAAATCAGTTAACGATGAAATCAGTTAAATGAAGAATGAAAATGAAATCAGTTAAATGAAGATGAAATCAGTTAAATGAAGATGAAATCAGTTAACGATGAAATCAGTTAACGATGAAATCAGTTAAATGAAGATGAAATCAGTTAACGATGAAATCAGTTAAATGAAGATGAAATCAGTTAACGATGAAATCAGTTAACGATGAAATCAGTTAACGATGGAATCAGTTAACGATGGAATCAGTTAACGATGAAATCAGTTAAATGAAGATGAAATCAGTTAACGATGAAATCAGTTAACGATGAAATCAGTTAACGATGAAATCAGTTAAATGAAGATGAAATCAGTTAACGATGAAATCAGTTAACGATGGAATCAGTTAACGATGAAATCAGTTAACGATGAAATCAGTTAACGATGAAATCAGTTAAATGAAGATGAAATCAGTTAACGATGAAATCAGTTAACAATGAAATCAGTTAAATGAAGATGAAATCAGTTAACGATGAAATCACTTAACGATGAAATCAGTTAAATGAAGATGAAATCAGTTAACGATGAAATCAGTTAAAGATGAAATCAGTTAACGATGGAATCAGTTAACGATGAAATCAGTTAACGATGAAATCAGTTAAATGAAGATGAAATCAGTTAACGATGAAATCAGTTAACGATGAAATCAGTTAACGATGAAATCAGTTAAATGAAGATGAAATCAGTTAACGATGAAATCAGTTAAATGAAGATGAAATCAGTTAACGATGAAATCAGTTAACGATGAAATCAGTTAAATGAAGATGAAATCAGTTAACGATGAAATCAGTTAAAGATGAAATCAGTTAACGATGGAATCAGTTAACGATGAAATCAGTTAACGATGAAATCAGTTAAATGAAGATGAAATCAGTTAACGATGAAATCAGTTAACGATGAAATCAGTTAAATGAAGATGAAATCAGTTAACGATGAAATCAGTTAACGATGAAATCAGTTAAATGAAGATGAAATCAGTTAACGATGAAATCAGTTAAATGAAGAATGAAAATGAAATCAGTTAAATGAAGATGAAATCAGTTAACGATGAAATCAGTTAAATGAAGATGAAATCAGTTAACGATGAAATCAGTTAACGATGAAATCAGTTAACGATGGAATCAGTTAACGATGAAATCAGTTAACGATGAAATCAGTTAAATGAAGATGAAATCAGTTAACGATGAAATCAGTTAACGATGAAATCAGTTAACGATGGAATCAGTTAACGATGAAATCAGTTAAATGAAGATGAAATCAGTTAACGATGGAATCAGTTAACGATGAAATCAGTTAAATGAAGATGAAATCAGTTAACGATGAAATCAGTTAACGATGAAATCAGTTAACGATGGAATCAGTTAACGATGAAATCAGTTAACGATGAAATCAGTTAACGATGAAATCAGTTAAATGAAGATGAAATCAGTTAACGATGAAATCAGTTAACGATGAAATCAGTTAACGATGGAATCAGTTAACGATGAAATCAGTTAAATGAAGATGAAATCAGTTAACGATGGAATCAGTTAACGATGAAATCAGTTAAATGAAGATGAAATCAGTTAACGATGAAATCAGTTAACGATGAAATCAGTTAACGATGGAATCAGTTAACGATGAAATCAGTTAACGATGAAATCAGTTAAATGAAGATGAAATCAGTTAACAATGAAATCAGTTAAATGAAGATGAAATCAGTTAACGATGAAATCACTTAACGATGAAATCAGTTAAATGAAGATGAAATCAGTTAACGATGAAATCAGTTAAAGATGAAATCAGTTAACGATGGAATCAGTTAACGATGAAATCAGTTAACGATGAAATCAGTTAAATGAAGATGAAATCAGTTAACGATGAAATCAGTTAACGATGAAATCAGTTAAATGAAGATGAAATCAGTTAACGATGAAATCAGTTAACGATGAAATCAGTTAACGATGAAATCAGTTAAATGAAGATGAAATCAGTTAACGATGAAATCAGTTAACGATGAAATCAGTTAAATGAAGATGAAATCAGTTAACGATGGAATCAGTTAAATGAAGATGAAATCAGTTAACGATGAAATCAGTTAACGATGAAATCAGTTAACGATGAAATCAATTAAATGAAGATGAAATCAGTTAACGATGAAATCAGTTAAATGAAGATGAAATCAGTTAACGATGAAATCAGTTAAAGATGAAATCAGTTAAAGATGAAATCAGTTAACGATGAAATCAGTTAACGATGAAATCAGTTAAATGAAGATGAAATCAGTTAACGATGAAATCAGTTAAATGAAGAATGAAAATGAAATCAGTTAAATGAAGATGAAATCAGTTAACGATGAAATCAGTTAACGATGAAATCAGTTAACGATGAAATCAGTTAAATGAAGATGAAATCAGTTAACGATGAAATCAGTTAAATGAAGATGAAATCAGTTAACGATGAAATCAGTTAACGATGGAATCAGTTAACGATGAAATCAGTTAAATGAAGATGAAATCAGTTAACGATGAAATCAGTTAACGATGAAATCAGTTAACGATGAAATCAGTTAAATGAAGATGAAATCAGTTAACGATGAAATCAGTTAAAGATGAAATCAGTTAACGATGAAATCAGTTAACGATGAAATCAGTTAACGATGAAATCAGTTAAATGAAGATGAAATCAGTTAACGATGAAATCAGTTAACGATGAAATCAGTTAACGATGGAATCAGTTAAATGAAGATGAAATCAGTTAACGATGAAATCAGTTAACGATGAAATCAGTTAAATGAAGATGAAATCAGTTAACGATGAAATCAGTTAAAGATGAAATCAGTTAACGATGAAATCAGTTAATGATGAAATCAGTTAAATGAAGATGAAATCAGTTAACGATGAAATCAGTTAAAGATGAAATCAGTTAACGATGAAATCAGTTAACGATGAAATCAGTTAAATGAAGATGAAATCAGTTAACGATGAAATCAGTTAACGATGAAATCAGTTAAATGAAGATGAAATCAGTTAACGATGAAATCAGTTAACGATGAAATCAGTTAAATGAAGATGAAATCAGTTAACGATGAAATCAGTTAACGATGAAATCAGTTAACGATGAAATCAATTAAATGAAGATGAAATCAGTTAACGATGAAATCAGTTAAATGAAGAATGAAAATGAAATCAGTTAAATGAAGATGAAATCAGTTAACGATGAAATCAGTTAACGATGAAATCAGTTAACGATGAAATCAGTTAAATGAAGATGAAATCAGTTAACGATGAAATCAGTTAAATGAAGATGAAATCAGTTAACGATGAAATCAGTTAACGATGAAATCAGTTAACGATGGAATCAGTTAACGATGAAATCAGTTAACGATGAAATCAGTTAAATGAAGATGAAATCAGTTAACGATGAAATCAGTTAAATGAAGATGAAATCAGTTAACGATGAAATCAGTTAACGATGAAATCAGTTAACGATGAAATCAGTTAACGATGAAATCAGTTAAATGAAGATGAAATCAGTTAACGATGAAATCAGTTAACAATGAAATCAGTTAAATGAAGATGAAATCAGTTAACGATGAAATCACTTAACGATGAAATCAGTTAAATGAAGATGAAATCAGTTAACGATGAAATCAGTTAACGATGAAATCAGTTAACGATGGAATCAGTTAACGATGAAATCAGTTAACGATGAAATCAGTTAAATGAAGATGAAATCAGTTAACGATGAAATCAGTTAACGATGAAATCAGTTAAATGAAGATGAAATCAGTTAACGATGAAATCAGTTAACGATGAAATCAGTTAAATGAAGATGAAATCAGTTAACGATGAAATCAGTTAAATGAAGAATGAAAATGAAATCAGTTAAATGAAGATGAAATCAGTTAACGATGAAATCAGTTAAATGAAGATGAAATCAGTTAACGATGGAATCAGTTAACGATGAAATCAGTTAACGATGAAATCAGTTAAATGAAGATGAAATCAGTTAACGATGAAATCAGTTAACAATGAAATCAGTTAAATGAAGATGAAATCAGTTAACGATGAAATCACTTAACGATGAAATCAGTTAACGATGAAATCAGTTAACGATGAAATCAGTTAACGATGAAATCAGTTAAATGAAGATGAAATCAGTTAACGATGAAATCAGTTAACGATGAAATCAGTTAAATGAAGATGAAATCAGTTAACGATGGAATCAGTTAACGATGAAATCAGTTAAATGAAGATGAAATCAGTTAACGATGAAATCAGTTAACGATGAAATCAGTTAACGATGAAATCAATTAAATGAAGATGAAATCAGTTAACGATGAAATCAGTTAAATGAAGATGAAATCAGTTAACGATGAAATCAGTTAAAGATGAAATCAGTTAACGATGAAATCAGTTAACGATGAAATCAGTTAAATGAAGATGAAATCAGTTAACGATGAAATCAGTTAAATGAAGAATGAAAATGAAATCAGTTAAATGAAGATGAAATCAGTTAACGATGAAATCAGTTAACGATGAAATCAGTTAAATGAAGATGAAATCAGTTAACGATGAAATCAGTTAAATGAAGATGAAATCAGTTAACGATGAAATCAGTTAACGATGGAATCAGTTAACGATGAAATCAGTTAACGATGAAATCAGTTAAATGAAGATGAAATCAGTTAACGATGAAATCAGTAAACGATGAAATCAGTTAACGATGAAATCAGTTAAATGAAGATGAAATCAGTTAACGATGAAATCAGTTAAAGATGAAATCAGTTAACGATGAAATCAGTTAACGATGAAATCAGTTAAATGAAGATGAAATCAGTTAACGATGAAATCAGTTAACGATGAAATCAGTTAACGATGGAATCAGTTAAATGAAGATGAAATCAGTTAACGATGAAATCAGTTAACGATGAAATCAGTTAACGATGAAATCAGTTAAATGAAGATGAAATCAGTTAACGATGAAATCAGTTAACGATGAAATCAGTTAACGATGGAATCAGTTAACGATGAAATCAGTTAACGATGAAATCAGTTAAAGATGAAATCAGTTAACGATGGAATCAGTTAACGATGAAATCAGTTAACGATGAAATCAGTTAAATGAAGATGAAATCAGTTAACGATGAAATCAGTTAACGATGAAATCAGTTAAATGAAGATGAAATCAGTTAACGATGAAATCAGTTAACGATGAAATCAGTTAACGATGAAATCAGTTAACGATGAAATCAGTTAAATGAAGATGAAATCAGTTAACGATGAAATCAGTTAACGATGAAATCAGTTAAATGAAGATGAAATCAGTTAACGATGGAATCAGTTAACGATGAAATCAGTTAAATGAAGATGAAATCAGTTAACGATGAAATCAGTTAACGATGAAATCAGTTAACGATGAAATCAATTAAATGAAGATGAAATCAGTTAACGATGAAATCAGTTAAATGAAGATGAAATCAGTTAACGATGAAATCAGTTAACGATGAAATCAGTTAACGATGAAATCAGTTAACGATGAAATCAATTAAATGAAGATGAAATCAGTTAACGATGAAATCAGTTAAATGAAGAATGAAAATGAAATCAGTTAAATGAAGATGAAATCAGTTAACGATGAAATCAGTTAACGATGAAATCAGTTAACGATGAAATCAGTTAAATGAAGATGAAATCAGTTAACGATGAAATCAGTTAAATGAAGATGAAATCAGTTAACGATGAAATCAGTTAACGATGGAATCAGTTAACGATGAAATCAGTTAACGATGAAATCAGTTAAATGAAGATGAAATCAGTTAACGATGAAATCAGTTAACGATGAAATCAGTTAACGATGAAATCAGTTAAATGAAGATTAAATCAGTTAACGATGAAATCAGTTAACGATGAAATCAGTTAAATGAAGATGAAATCAGTTAACGATGAAATCAGTTAAAGATGAAATCAGTTAACGATGAAATCAGTTAACGATGAAATCAGTTAAATGAAGATGAAATCAGTTAACGATGAAATCAGTTAACGATGAAATCAGTTAACGATGGAATCAGTTAAATGAAGATGAAATCAGTTAACGATGAAATCAGTTAACGATGAAATCAGTTAACGATGAAATCAGTTAAATGAAGATGAAATCAGTTAACGATGAAATCAGTTAAATGAAGATGAAATCAGTTAACGATGAAATCAGTTAAAGATGAAATCAGTTAACGATGAAATCAGTTAACGATGAAATCAGTTAAATGAAGATGAAATCAGTTAACGATGAAATCAGTTAACGATGAAATCAGTTAACGATGAAATCAGTTAACGATGAAATCAATTAAATGAAGATGAAATCAGTTAACGATGAAATCAATTAAATGAAGATGAAATCAGTTAACGATGGAATCAGTTAAATGAAGATGAAATCAGTTAACGATGAAATCAGTTAACGATGAAATCAGTTAACGATGAAATCAGTTAAATGAAGATGAAATCAGTTAACGATGAAATCAGTTAAATGAAGATGAAATCAGTTAACGATGAAATCAGTTAAAGATGAAATCAGTTAACGATGAAATCAGTTAACGATGAAATCAGTTAAATGAAGATGAAATCAGTTAACGATGAAATCAGTTAAAGATGAAATCAGTTAACGATGAAATCAGTTAACGATGAAATCAGTTAAATGAAGATGAAATCAGTTAACGATGAAATCAGTTAACGATGAAATCAGTTAACGATGAAATCAGTTAACGATGAAATCAGTTAACGATGAAATCAGTTAAATGAAGATGAAATCAGTTAACGATGAAATCAGTTAACGATGAAATCAGTTAACGATGAAATCAATTAAATGAAGATGAAATCAGTTAACGATGAAATCAGTTAAATGAAGATGAAATCAGTTAACGATGAAATCAATTAAAGATGAAATCAATTAACGATGAAATCAGTTAACGATGAAATCAGTTAACGATGAAATCAGTTAAATGAAGATGAAATCAGTTAACGATGAAATCAGTTAACGATGAAATCAGTTAAATGAAGAATGAAAATGAAATCAGTTAAATGAAGATGAAATCAGTTAACGATGAAATCAGTTAACGATGAAATCAGTTAACGATGGAATCAGTTAACGATGAAATCAGTTAACGATGAAATCAGTTAAATGAAGATGAAATCAGTTAACGATGAAATCAGTTAACAATGAAATCAGTTAAATGAAGATGAAATCAGTTAACGATGAAATCAGTTAACGATGAAATCAGTTAAATGAAGATGAAATCAGTTAACGATGAAATCAGTTAACGATGAAATCAGTTAACGATGAAATCACTTAACGATGAAATCAGTTAAATGAAGATGAAATCAGTTAACGATGAAATCAGTTAACGATGAAATCAGTTAAATGAAGATGAAATCAGTTAACGATGAAATCACTTAACGATGAAATCAGTTAAATGAAGATGAAATCAGTTAACGATGAAATCAGTTAAATGAAGATGAAATCAGTTAACGATGAAATCAGTTAACAATGAAATCAGTTAAATGAAGATGAAATCAGTTAACGATGAAATCAGTTAACGATGAAATCAGTTAAATGAAGATGAAATCAGTTAACGATGAAATCAGTTAACGATGAAATCAGTTAACGATGAAATCACTTAACGATGAAATCAGTTAAATGAAGATGAAATCAGTTAACGATGAAATCAGTTAACGATGAAATCAGTTAAATGAAGATGAAATCAGTTAACGATGAAATCACTTAACGATGAAATCAGTTAAATGAAGATGAAATCAGTTAACGATGAAATCAGTTAAAGATGAAATCAGTTAACGATGGAATCAGTTAACGATGAAATCAGTTAACGATGAAATCAGTTAAATGAAGATGAAATCAGTTAACGATGAAATCAGTTAACGATGAAATCAGTTAAATGAAGATGAAATCAGTTAACGATGGAATCAGTTAACGATGAAATCAGTTAAATGAAGATGAAATCAGTTAACGATGAAATCAGTTAACGATGAAATCAGTTAACGATGAAATCAATTAAATGAAGATGAAATCAGTTAACAATGAAATCAGTTAAATGAAGATGAAATCAGTTAACGATGAAATCAGTTAAAGATGAAATCAGTTAACGATGAAATCAGTTAACGATGAAATCAGTTAAATGAAGATGAAATCAGTTAACGATGAAATCAGTTAAATGAAGAATGAAAATGAAATCAGTTAAATGAAGATGAAATCAGTTAACGATGAAATCAGTTAACGATGAAATCAGTTAACGATGAAATCAGTTAAATGAAGATGAAATCAGTTAACGATGAAATCAGTTAACGATGGAATCAGTTAACGATGAAATCAGTTAACGATGAAATCAGTTAAATGAAGATGAAATCAGTTAACGATGAAATCAGTTAACGATGAAATCAGTTAACGATGAAATCAGTTAAATGAAGATGAAATCAGTTAACGATGAAATCAGTTAAAGATGAAATCAGTTAACGATGAAATCAGTTAACGATGAAATCAGTTAAATGAAGATGAAATCAGTTAACGATGGAATCAGTTAAATGAAGATGAAATCAGTTAACGATGAAATCAGTTAACGATGAAATCAGTTAAATGAAGATGAAATCAGTTAACGATGAAATCAGTTAAATGAAGATGAAATCAGTTAACGATGAAATCAGTTAAAGATGAAATCAGTTAACGATGAAATCAGTTAACGATGAAATCAGTTAAATGAAGATGAAATCAGTTAACGATGGAATCAGTTAACGATGAAATCAGTTAAATGAAGATGAAATCAGTTAACGATGAAATCAGTTAACGATGAAATCAGTTAACGATGAAATCAATTAAATGAAGATGAAATCAGTTAACGATGAAATCAGTTAAATGAAGATGAAATCAGTTAACGATGAAATCAGTTAAAGATGAAATCAGTTAACGATGAAATCAGTTAACGATGAAATCAGTTAAATGAAGATGAAATCAGTTAACGATGAAATCAGTTAAATGAAGAATGAAAATGAAATCAGTTAAATGAAGATGAAATCAGTTAACGATGAAATCAGTTAACGATGAAATCAGTTAACGATGAAATCAGTTAAATGAAGATGAAATCAGTTAACGATGAAATCAGTTAACGATGGAATCAGTTAACGATGAAATCAGTTAACGATGAAATCAGTTAACGATGAAATCAGTTAACGATGAAATCAGTTAAATGAAGATGAAATCAGTTAACGATGAAATCAGTTAAAGATGAAATCAGTTAACGATGAAATCAGTTAAATGAAGATGAAATCAGTTAACGATGAAATCAGTTAACGATGAAATCAGTTAACGATGGAATCAGTTAAATGAAGATGAAATCAGTTAACGATGAAATCAGTTAACGATGAAATCAGTTAAATGAAGATGAAATCAGTTAACGATGAAATCAGTTAAATGAAGATGAAATCAGTTAACGATGAAATCAGTTAAAGATGAAATCAGTTAACGATGAAATCAGTTAACGATGAAATCAGTTAAATGAAGATGAAATCAGTTAACGATGAAATCAGTTAAAGATGAAATCAGTTAACGATGAAATCAGTTAACGATGAAATCAGTTAAATGAAGATGAAATCAGTTAACGATGAAATCAGTTAACGATGAAATCAGTTAAATGAAGATGAAATCAGTTAATGATGAAATCAGTTAACGATGAAATCAGTTAAATGAAGATGAAATCAGTTAACGATGAAATCAGTTAACGATGAAATCAGTTAACGATGAAATCAATTAAATGAAGATGAAATCAGTTAACGATGAAATCAGTTAAATGAAGAATGAAAATGAAATCAGTTAAATGAAGATGAAATCAGTTAACGATGAAATCAGTTAACGATGAAATCAGTTAACGATGAAATCAGTTAAATGAAGATGAAATCAGTTAACGATGAAATCAGTTAAATGAAGATGAAATCAGTTAACGATGAAATCAGTTAACGATGGAATCAGTTAACGATGAAATCAGTTAACGATGAAATCAGTTAAATGAAGATGAAATCAGTTAACGATGAAATCAGTTAACGATGAAATCAGTTAACGATGAAATCAGTTAAAGATGAAATCAGTTAACGATGAAATCAGTTAAATGAAGATGAAATCAGTTAACGATGAAATCAGTTAACGATGAAATCAGTTAAATGAAGATGAAATCAGTTAACGATGAAATCAGTTAACGATGAAATCAGTTAACGATGAAATCAGTTAAATGAAGATGAAATCAGTTAACGATGAAATCAGTTAAATGAAGATGAAATCAGTTAACGATGAAATCAGTTAAAGATGAAATCAGTTAACGATGAAATCAGTTAACGATGAAATCAGTCAAATGAAGATGAAATCAGTTAACGATGAAATCAGTTAAAGATGAAATCAGTTAACGATGGAATCAGTTAACGATGAAATCAGTTAAATGAAGATGAAATCAGTTAACGATGAAATCAGTTAAATGAAGATGAAATCAGTTAACGATGAAATCAGTTAACGATGAAATCAGTTAAATGAAGATGAAATCAGTTAACGATGGAATCAGTTAACGATGAAATCAGTTAAATGAAGATGAAATCAGTTAACGATGAAATCAGTTAACGATGAAATCAGTTAACGATGAAATCAATTAAATGAAGATGAAATCAGTTAACAATGAAATCAGTTAAATGAAGATGAAATCAGTTAACGATGAAATCAGTTAAAGATGAAATCAGTTAACGATGAAATCAGTTAACGATGAAATCAGTTAAATGAAGATGAAATCAGTTAACGATGAAATCAGTTAAATGAAGAATGAAAATGAAATCAGTTAAATGAAGATGAAATCAGTTAACGATGAAATCAGTTAACGATGAAATCAGTTAACGATGAAATCAGTTAAATGAAGATGAAATCAGTTAACGATGAAATCAGTTAACGATGGAATCAGTTAACGATGAAATCAGTTAACGATGAAATCAGTTAAATGAAGATGAAATCAGTTAACGATGAAATCAGTTAACGATGAAATCAGTTAACGATGAAATCAGTTAAATGAAGATGAAATCAGTTAACGATGAAATCAGTTAAAGATGAAATCAGTTAACGATGAAATCAGTTAACGATGAAATCAGTTAAATGAAGATGAAATCAGTTAACGATGGAATCAGTTAAATGAAGATGAAATCAGTTAACGATGAAATCAGTTAACGATGAAATCAGTTAAATGAAGATGAAATCAGTTAACGATGAAATCAGTTAAATGAAGATGAAATCAGTTAACGATGAAATCAGTTAAAGATGAAATCAGTTAACGATGAAATCAGTTAACGATGAAATCAGTTAAATGAAGATGAAATCAGTTAACGATGGAATCAGTTAACGATGAAATCAGTTAAATGAAGATGAAATCAGTTAACGATGAAATCAGTTAACGATGAAATCAGTTAACGATGAAATCAATTAAATGAAGATGAAATCAGTTAACGATGAAATCAGTTAAATGAAGATGAAATCAGTTAACGATGAAATCAGTTAAAGATGAAATCAGTTAACGATGAAATCAGTTAACGATGAAATCAGTTAAATGAAGATGAAATCAGTTAACGATGAAATCAGTTAAATGAAGAATGAAAATGAAATCAGTTAAATGAAGATGAAATCAGTTAACGATGAAATCAGTTAACGATGAAATCAGTTAACGATGAAATCAGTTAAATGAAGATGAAATCAGTTAACGATGAAATCAGTTAACGATGGAATCAGTTAACGATGAAATCAGTTAACGATGAAATCAGTTAACGATGAAATCAGTTAACGATGAAATCAGTTAAATGAAGATGAAATCAGTTAACGATGAAATCAGTTAAAGATGAAATCAGTTAACGATGAAATCAGTTAAATGAAGATGAAATCAGTTAACGATGAAATCAGTTAACGATGAAATCAGTTAACGATGGAATCAGTTAAATGAAGATGAAATCAGTTAACGATGAAATCAGTTAACGATGAAATCAGTTAAATGAAGATGAAATCAGTTAACGATGAAATCAGTTAAATGAAGATGAAATCAGTTAACGATGAAATCAGTTAAAGATGAAATCAGTTAACGATGAAATCAGTTAACGATGAAATCAGTTAAATGAAGATGAAATCAGTTAACGATGAAATCAGTTAAAGATGAAATCAGTTAACGATGAAATCAGTTAACGATGAAATCAGTTAAATGAAGATGAAATCAGTTAACGATGAAATCAGTTAACGATGAAATCAGTTAAATGAAGATGAAATCAGTTAATGATGAAATCAGTTAACGATGAAATCAGTTAAATGAAGATGAAATCAGTTAACGATGAAATCAGTTAACGATGAAATCAGTTAACGATGAAATCAATTAAATGAAGATGAAATCAGTTAACGATGAAATCAGTTAAATGAAGAATGAAAATGAAATCAGTTAAATGAAGATGAAATCAGTTAACGATGAAATCAGTTAACGATGAAATCAGTTAACGATGAAATCAGTTAAATGAAGATGAAATCAGTTAACGATGAAATCAGTTAAATGAAGATGAAATCAGTTAACGATGAAATCAGTTAACGATGGAATCAGTTAACGATGAAATCAGTTAACGATGAAATCAGTTAAATGAAGATGAAATCAGTTAACGATGAAATCAGTTAACGATGAAATCAGTTAACGATGAAATCAGTTAAAGATGAAATCAGTTAACGATGAAATCAGTTAAATGAAGATGAAATCAGTTAACGATGAAATCAGTTAACGATGAAATCAGTTAAATGAAGATGAAATCAGTTAACGATGAAATCAGTTAACGATGAAATCAGTTAACGATGAAATCAGTTAAATGAAGATGAAATCAGTTAACGATGAAATCAGTTAAATGAAGATGAAATCAGTTAACGATGAAATCAGTTAAAGATGAAATCAGTTAACGATGAAATCAGTTAACGATGAAATCAGTCAAATGAAGATGAAATCAGTTAACGATGAAATCAGTTAAAGATGAAATCAGTTAACGATGAAATCAGTTAACGATGAAATCATTTAAATGAAGATGAAATCAGTTAACGATGAAATCAGTTAACGATGAAATCAGTTAACGATGAAATCAGTTAAATGAAGATGAAATCAGTTAAATGAAGATGAAATCAGTTAACGATGAAATCAGTTAAATGAAGATGAAATCAGTTAACGATGAAATCAGTTAACGATGAAATCAGTTAACGATGAAATCAATTAAATGAAGATGAAATCAGTTAACGATGAAATCAGTTAAATGAAGATGAAATCAGTTAACGATGAAATCAGTTAAAGATGAAATCAGTTAACGATGAAATCAGTTAACGATGAAATCAGTTAAATGAAGATGAAATAAGTTAACGATGAAATCAGTTAACGATGAAATCAGTTAAATGAAGAATGAAAATGAAATCAGTTAAATGAAGATGAAATCAGTTAACGATGAAATCAGTTAACGATGAAATCAGTTAACAATGGAATCAGTTAACGATGAAATCAGTTAACGATGAAATCAGTTAAATGAAGATGAAATCAGTTAACGATGAAATCAGTTAACAATGAAATCAGTTAAATGAAGATGAAATCAGTTAACGATGAAATCAGTTAACGATGAAATCAGTTAACGATGAAATCACTTAACGATGAAATCAGTTAAATGAAGATGAAATCAGTTAACGATGAAATCAGTTAAAGATGAAATCAGTTAACGATGGAACCAGTTAACGATGAAATCAGTTAACGATGAAATCAGTTAAATGAAGATGAAATCAGTTAACGATGAAATCAGTTAACGATGAAATCAGTTAACGATGAAATCAGTTAAATGAAGATGAAATCAGTTAACGATGAAATCAGTTAAAGATGAAATCAGTTAACGATGAAATCAGTTAACGATGAAATCAGTTAAATGAAGATGAAATCAGTTAACGATGAAATCAGTTAAAGATGAAATCAGTTAACGATGAAATCAGTTAACGATGAAATCAGTTAAATGAAGATGAAATCAGTTAATGATGAAATCAGTTAACGATGGAATCAGTTAACGATGAAATCAGTTAACAATGAAATCAGTTAAATGAAGATGAAATCAGTTAACGATGAAATCAGTTAACGATGAAATCAGTTAACGATGAAATCAATTAAATGAAGATGAAATCAGTTAACGATGAAATCAGTTAAATGAAGATGAAATCAGTTAACGATGAAATCAGTTAAAGATGAAATCAGTTAACGATGAAATCAGTTAACGATGAAATCAGTTAAATGAAGATGAAATCAGTTAACGATGAAATCAGTTAAATGAAGAATGAAAATGAAATCAGTTAAATGAAGATGAAATCAGTTAACGATGAAATCAGTTAACGATGAAATCAGTTAAATGAAGATGAAATCAGTTAAATGAAGATGAAATCAGTTAACGATGAAATCAGTTAACGATGAAATCAGTTAACGATGAAATCAGTTAACGATGAAATCAGTTAAATGAAGATGAAATCAGTTAACGATGAAATCAGTTAAAGATGAAATCAGTTAACGATGAAATCAGTTAACGATGAAATCAGTTAACGATGGAATCAGTTAAATGAAGATGAAATCAGTTAACGATGAAATCAGTTAACGATGAAATCAGTTAACGATGAAATCAGTTAAATGAAGATGAAATCAGTTAACGATGAAATCAGTTAAATGAAGATGAAATCAGTTAACGATGGAATCAGTTAACGATGAAATCAGTTAACGATGAAATCAGTTAAATGAAGATGAAATCAGTTAACGATGAAATCAGTTAACGATGGAATCAGTTAAATGAAGATGAAATCAGTTAACGATGAAATCAGTTAACGATGAAATCAGTTAACGATGGAATCAGTTAAATGAAGATGAAATCAGTTAACGATGAAATCAGTTAACGATGAAATCAGTTAAATGATGATGATATCAGTTAACGATGAAATCAGTTAAATGAAGATGAAATCAGTTAACGATGAAATCAGTTAAAGATGAAATCAGTTAACGATGAAATCAGTTAACGATGAAATCAGTTAAATGAAGATGAAATCAGTTAACGATGAAATCAGTTAAAGATGAAATCAGTTAACGATGAAATCAGTTAACGATGAAATCAGTTAAATGAAGATGAAATCAGTTAACGATGAAATCAGTTAACGATGAAATCAGTTAACGATGAAATCAATTAAATGAAGATGAAATCAGTTAACGATGAAATCAGTTAAATGAAGATGAAATCAGTTAACGATGAAATCAGTTAAAGATGAAATCAGTTAACGATGAAATCAGTTAACGATGAAATCAGTTAACGATGAAATCAGTTAACGATGAAATCAGTTAAATGAAGATGAAATCAGTTAAATGAAGATGAAATCAGTTAACGATGAAATCAGTTAACGATGAAATCAGTTAAATGAAGAATGAAAATGAAATCAGTTAAATGAAGATGAAATCAGTTAACGATGAAATCAGTTAACGATGAAATCAGTTAACGATGGAATCAGTTAACGATGAAATCAGTTAAATGAAGATGAAATCAGTTAACGATGAAATCAGTTAACAATGAAATCAGTTAAATGAAGATGAAATCAGTTAACGATGAAATCAGTTAACGATGAAATCAGTTAAATGAAGATGAAATCAGTTAACGATGAAATCAGTTAACGATGAAATCAGTTAACGATGAAATCACTTAACGATGAAATCAGTTAAATGAAGATGAAATCAGTTAACGATGAAATCAGTTAAAGATGAAATCAGTTAACGATGGAATCAGTTAACGATGAAATCAGTTAACGATGAAATCAGTTAAATGAAGATGAAATCAGTTAACGATGAAATCAGTTAACGATGAAATCAGTTAAATGAAGATGAAATCAGTTAACGATGAAATCAGTTAAAGATGAAATCAGTTAACGATGAAATCAGTTAACGATGAAATCAGTTAAATGAAGATGAAATCAGTTAACGATGAAATCAGTTAAAGATGAAATCAGTTAAAGATGAAATCAGTTAACGATGAAATCAGTTAACGATGAAATCAGTTAAATGAAGATGAAATCAGTTAACGATGAAATCAGTTAAAGATGAAATCAGTTAACGATGAAATCAGTTAACGATGAAATCAGTTAAATGAAGATGAAATCAGTTAACGATGAAATCAGTTAACGATGGAATCAGTTAACGATGAAATCAGTTAAATGAAGATGAAATCAGTTAACGATGAAATCAGTTAACGATGAAATCAGTTAACGATGAAATCAATTAAATGAAGATGAAATCAGTTAACGATGAAATCAGTTAAATGAAGATGAAATCAGTTAACGATGAAATCAGTTAAAGATGAAATCAGTTAACGATGAAATCAGTTAACGATGAAATCAGTTAAATGAAGATGAAATCAGTTAACGATGAAATCAGTTAAATGAAGAATGAAAATTAAATCAGTTAAATGAAGATGAAATCAGTTAACGATGAAATCAGTTAACGATGGAATCAGTTAACGATGAAATCAGTTAAATGAAGATGAAATCAGTTAACGATGAAATCAGTTAACGATGAAATCAGTTAACGATGAAATCAGTTAAATGAAGATGAAATCAGTTAACGATGAAATCAGTTAACGATGAAATCAGTTAAATGAAGATGAAATCAGTTAACGATGAAATCAGTTAACGATGGAATCAGTTAACGATGGAATCAGTTAACGATGAAATCAGTTAACGATGAAATCAGTTAAATGAAGATGAAATCAGTTAACGATGAAATCAGTTAACGATGAAATCAGTTAAATGAAGATGAAATCAGTTAACGATGAAATCAGTTAACGATGAAATCAGTTAACGATGAAATCAGTTAAATGAAGATGAAATCAGTTAACGATGAAATCAGTTAACGATGAAATCAGTTAAATGAAGATGAAATCAGTTAACGATGGAATCAGTTAACGATGAAATCAGTTAAATGAAGATGAAATCAGTTAACGATGAAATCAGTTAACGATGAAATCAGTTAACGATGAAATCAATTAAATGAAGATGAAATCAGTTAACGATGAAATCAGTTAAATGAAGATGAAATCAGTTAACGATGAAATCAGTTAAAGATGAAATCAGTTAACGATGAAATCAGTTAACGATGAAATCAGTTAAATGAAGATGAAATCAGTTAACGATGAAATCAGTTAAATGAAGAATGAAAATGAAATCAGTTAAATGAAGATGAAATCAGTTAACGATGAAATCAGTTAACGATGAAATCAGTTAAATGAAGATGAAATCAGTTAACGATGAAATCAGTTAACGATGGAATCAGTTAACGATGAAATCAGTTAACGATGAAATCAGTTAAATGAAGATGAAATCAGTTAACGATGAAATCAGTTAACGATGAAATCAGTTAAATGAAGATGAAATCAGTTAACGATGAAATCAGTTAAAGATGAAATCAGTTAACGATGAAATCAGTTAACGATGAAATCAGTTAACGATGAAATCAGTTAAATGAAGATGAAATCAGTTAACGATGAAATCAGTTAAATGAAGATGAAATCAGTTAACGATGAAATCAGTTAAAGATGAAATCAGTTAACGATGAAATCAGTTAACGATGAAATCAGTTAAATGAAGATGAAATCAGTTAACGATGAAATCAGTTAAAGATGAAATCAGTTAACGATGAAATCAGTTAACGATGAAATCAGTTAAATGAAGATGAAATCAGTTAACGATGAAATCAGTTAACGATGAAATCAGTTAACGATGAAATCAGTTAAATGAAGATGAAATCAGTTAACGATGAAATCAGTTAACGATGAAATCAGTTAAATGAAGATGAAATCAGTTAACGATGAAATCAGTTAACGATGAAATCAATTAAATGAAGATGAAATCAGTTAACGATGAAATCAGTTAAATGAAGAATGAAAATGAAATCAGTTAAATGAAGATGAAATCAGTTAACGATGAAATCAGTTAACGATGAAATCAGTTAAATGAAGATGAAATCAGTTAACGATGAAATCAGTTAACGATGGAATCAGTTAACGATGAAATCAGTTAACGATGAAATCAGTTAAATGAAGATGAAATCAGTTAACGATGAAATCAGTTAACGATGAAATCAGTTAACGATGAAATCAGTTAAATGAAGAATGAAAATGAAATCAGTTAAATGAAGATGAAATCAGTTAACGATGAAATCAGTTAACGATGAAATCAGTTAAATGAAGATGAAATCAGTTAACGATGAAATCAGTTAACGATGGAATCAGTTAACGATGAAATCAGTTAACGATGAAATCAGTTAAATGAAGATGAAATCAGTTAACGATGAAATCAGTTAACGATGAAATCAGTTAACGATGAAATCAGTTAAATGAAGATGAAATCAGTTAACGATGAAATCAGTTAAAGATGAAATCAGTTAACGATGAAATCAGTTAACGATGAAATCAGTTAACGATGAAATCAGTTAAATGAAGATGAAATCAGTTAACGATGAAATCAGTTAAATGAAGATGAAATCAGTTAACGATGAAATCAGTTAAAGATGAAATCAGTTAACGATGAAATCAGTTAAAGATGAAATCAGTTAACGATGAAATCAGTTAAAGATGAAATCAGTTAACGATGAAATCAGTTAAATGAAGATGAAATCAGTTAACGATGAAATCAGTTAACGATGAAATCAGTTAACGATGAAATCAGTTAAATGAAGATGAAATCAGTTAACGATGAAATCAGTTAACGATGAAATCAGTTAAATGAAGATGAAATCAGTTAACGATGAAATCAGTTAACGATGAAATCAATTAAATGAAGATGAAATCAGTTAACGATGAAATCAGTTAAATGAAGAATGAAAATGAAATCAGTTAAATGAAGATGAAATCAGTTAACGATGAAATCAGTTAACGATGAAATCAGTTAAATGAAGATGAAATCAGTTAACGATGAAATCAGTTAAATGAAGATGAAATCAGTTAACGATGAAATCAGTTAACGATGGAATCAGTTAACGATGAAATCAGTTAACGATGAAATCAGTTAAATGAAGATGAAATCAGTTAACGATGAAATCAGTTAACGATGAAATCAGTTAACGATGAAATCAGTTAAATGAAGAATGAAAATGAAATCAGTTAAATGAAGATGAAATCAGTTAACGATGAAATCAGTTAACGATGAAATCAGTTAAATGAAGATGAAATCAGTTAACGATGAAATCAGTTAACGATGGAATCAGTTAACGATGAAATCAGTTAACGATGAAATCAGTTAAATGAAGATGAAATCAGTTAACGATGAAATCAGTTAACGATGAAATCAGTTAACGATGAAATCAGTTAAATGAAGATGAAATCAGTTAACGATGAAATCAGTTAAAGATGAAATCAGTTAACGATGAAATCAGTTAACGATGAAATCAGTTAAATGAAGATGAAATCAGTTAACGATGAAATCAGTTAAATGAAGATGAAATCAGTTAACGATGAAATCAGTTAAAGATGAAATCAGTTAACGATGAAATCAGTTAACGATGAAATCAGTTAAATGAAGATGAAATCAGTTAACGATGAAATCAGTTAAAGATGAAATCAGTTAACGATGAAATCAGTTAACGATGAAATCAGTTAAATGAAGATGAAATCAGTTAACGATGAAATCAGTTAACGATGAAATCAGTTAACGATGAAATCAGTTAAATGAAGATGAAATCAGTTAACGATGAAATCAGTTAACGATGAAATCAGTTAAATGAAGATGAAATCAGTTAACGATGAAATCAGTTAACGATGAAATCAATTAAATGAAGATGAAATCAGTTAACGATGAAATCAGTTAAATGAAGAATGAAAATGAAATCAGTTAAATGAAGATGAAATCAGTTAACGATGAAATCAGTTAACGATGAAATCAGTTAAATGAAGATGAAATCAGTTAACGATGAAATCAGTTAAATGAAGATGAAATCAGTTAACGATGAAATCAGTTAACGATGGAATCAGTTAACGATGAAATCAGTTAACGATGAAATCAGTTAAATGAAGATGAAATCAGTTAACGATGAAATCAGTTAACGATGAAATCAGTTAAAGATGAAATCAGTTAACGATGAAATCAGTTAAAGATGAAATCAGTTAACGATGAAATCAGTTAACGATGAAATCAGTTAAATGAAGATGAAATCAGTTAACGATGAAATCAGTTAACGATGAAATCAGTTAACGATGGAATCAGTTAAATGAAGATGAAATCAGTTAACGATGAAATCAGTTAACGATGAAATCAGTTAACGATGAAATCAGTTAAATGAAGATGAAATCAGTTAACGATGAAATCAGTTAAATGAAGATGAAATCAGTTAACGATGAAATCAGTTAAAGATGAAATCAGTTAACGATGAAATCAGTTAACGATGAAATCAGTTAAATGAAGATGAAATCAGTTAACGATGAAATCAGTTAAAGATGAAATCAGTTAACGATGAAATCAGTTAACGATGAAATCATTTAAATGAAGATGAAATCAGTTAACGATGAAATCAGTTAACGATGAAATCAGTTAAATGAAGATGAAATCAGTTAACGATGAAATCAGTTAACGATGAAATCAGTTAACGATGAAATCAGTTAAATGAAGATGAAATCAGTTAACGATGAAATCAGTTAACGATGAAATCAATTAAATGAAGATGAAATCAGTTAACGATGAAATCAGTTAAATGAAGATGAAATCAGTTAACGATGAAATCAGTTAAAGATGAAATCAGTTAACGATGAAATCAGTTAACGATGAAATCAGTTAACGATGAAATCAGTTAAATGAAGATGAAATCAGTTAACGATGAAATCAGTTAACGATGAAATCAGTTAAATGAAGAATGAAAATGAAATCAGTTAAATGAAGATGAAATCAGTTAACGATGAAATCAGTTAACGATGAAATCAGTTAACGATGGAATCAGTTAACGATGAAATCAGTTAACAATGAAATCAGTTAAATGAAGATGAAATCAGTTAACGATGAAATCAGTTAACGATGAAATCACTTAACGATGAAATCACTTAACGATGAAATCAGTTAAATGAAGATGAAATCAGTTAACGATGAAATCAGTTAAAGATGAAATCAGTTAACGATGAAATCAGTTAACAATGAAATCAGTTAAATGAAGATGAAATCAGTTAACGATGAAATCAGTTAAAGATGAAATCAGTTAACGATGAAATCAGTTAACAATGAAATCAGTTAAATGAAGATGAAATCAGTTAACGATGAAATCAGTTAACGATGAAATCAGTTAACGATGAAATCAATTAAATGTAGATGAAATCAGTTAACGATGAAATCAGTTAAATGAAGATGAAATCAGTTAACGATGAAATCAGTTAAAGATGAAATCAGTTAAATGAAGATGAAATCAGTTAACGATGAAATCAGTTAAATGAAGATGAAATCAGTTAACGATGAAATCAGTTAACGATGAAATCAGTTAAATGAAGATGAAATCAGTTAACGATGAAATCAGTTAAATGAAGAATGAAAATGAAATCAGTTAAATGAAGATGAAATCAGTTAACGATGAAATCAGTTAACGATGAAATCAGTTAAATGAAGATGAAATCAGTTAAATGAAGATGAAATCAGTTAACGATGAAATCAGTTAACGATGAAATCAGTTAAATGAAGATGAAATCAGTTAACGATGAAATCAGTTAACGATGAAATCAGTTAAATGAAGATGAAATCAGTTAACGATGAAATCAGTTAACGATGAAATCAGTTAACGATGAAATCAGTTAAATGAAGATGAAATCAGTTAACGATGAAATCAGTTAACGATGGAATCAGTTAAATGAAGATGAAATCAGTTAACGATGAAATCAGTTAAATGAAGAATGAAAATGAAATCAGTTAAATGAAGATGAAATCAGTTAACGATGAAATCAGTTAACGATGAAATCAGTTAAATGAAGATGAAATCAGTTAACGATGGAATCAGTTAAATGAAGATGAAATCAGTTAACGATGAAATCAGTTAACGATGAAATCAGTTAACGATGAAATCAGTTAAATGAAGATGAAATCAGTTAACGATGAAATCAGTTAACGATGGAATCAGTTAACGATGAAATCAGTTAACGATGAAATCAGTTAAATGAAGATGAAATCAGTTAACGATGAAATCAGTTAACGATGGAATCAGTTAAATGAAGATGAAATCAGTTAACGATGAAATCAGTTAACGATGAAATCAGTTAAATGAAGATGAAATCAGTTAACGATGAAATCAGTTAAATGAAGAATGAAAATGAAATCAGTTAAATGAAGATGAAATCAGTTAACGATGAAATCAGTTAACGATGAAATCAGTTAACGATGAAATCAGTTAACGATGGAATCAGTTAAATGAAGATGAAATCAGTTAACGATGAAATCAGTTAACGATGAAATCAGTTAAATGAAGATGAAATCAGTTAACGATGAAATCAGTTAAATGAAGATGAAATCAGTTAACGATGAAATCAGTTAACGATGAAATCAGTTAAATGAAGATGAAATCAGTTAACGATGAAATCAGTTAACGATGAAATCAGTTAACGATGAAATCAATTAAATGAAGATGAAATCAGTTAACGATGAAATCAGTTAAAAGAAGATGAAATCAGTTAACGATGAAATCAGTTAACGATGAAATCAGTTAAATGAAGATGAAATCAGTTAACGATGAAATCAGTTAAATGAAGAATGAAAATGAAATCAGTTAAATGAAGATGAAATCAGTTAACGATGAAATCAGTTAAATGAAGATGAAATCAGTTAACGATGAAATCAGTTAACGATGAAATCAGTTAACGATGAAATCAGTTAACGATGGAATCAGTTAACGATGAAATCAGTTAAATGAAGATGAAATCAGTTAACGATGAAATCAGTTAACAATGAAATCAGTTAAATGAAGATGAAATCAGTTAACGATGAAATCAGTTAACGATGAAATCACTTAACGATGAAATCAGTTAAATGAAGATGAAATCAGTTAACGATGAAATCAGTTAAAGATGAAATCAGTTAACGATGGAATCAGTTAACGATGAAATCAGTTAACGATGAAATCAGTTAAATGAAGATGAAATCAGTTAACGATGAAATCAGTTAACGATGAAATCAGTTAAATGAAGAATGAAAATGAAATCAGTTAAATGAAGATGAAATCAGTTAACGATGAAATCAGTTAACGATGAAATCAGTTAACGATGAAATCAGTTAACGATGAAATCAGTTAACGATGGAATCAGTTAACGATGAAATCAGTTAACGATGGAATCAGTTAACGATGAAATCAGTTAAATGAAGATGAAATCAGTTAACGATGAAATCAGTTAACAATGAAATCAGTTAAATGAAGATGAAATCAGTTAACGATGAAATCAGTTAACGATGAAATCACTTAACGATGAAATCAGTTAAATGAAGATGAAATCAGTTAACGATGAAATCAGTTAAAGATGAAATCAGTTAACGATGGAATCAGTTAACGATGAAATCAGTTAACGATGAAATCAGTTAAATGAAGATGAAATCAGTTAACGATGAAATCAGTTAACGATGAAATCAGTTAAATGAAGAATGAAAATGAAATCAGTTAAATGAAGATGAAATCAGTTAACGATGAAATCAGTTAACGATGAAATCAGTTAACGATGAAATCAGTTAAATGAAGATGAAATCAGTTAACGATGAAATCAGTTAAATGAAGATGAAATCAGTTAACGATGAAATCAGTTAAATGAAGAATGAAAATGAAATCAGTTAAATGAAGATGAAATCAGTTAACGATGAAATCAGTTAACGATGAAATCAGTTAACGATGAAATCAGTTAAATGAAGATGAAATCAGTTAACGATGAAATCAGTTAAATGAAGATGAAATCAGTTAACGATGAAATCAGTTAACGATGGAATCAGTTAACGATGAAATCAGTTAAATGAAGATGAAATCAGTTAACGATGAAATCAGTTAAATGAAGATGAAATCAGTTAACGATGAAATCAGTTAACGATGAAATCAGTTAACGATGAAATCAGTTAAATGAAGATGAAATCAGTTAACGATGAAATCAGTTAACGATGAAATCAGTTAAATGAAGATGAAATCAGTTAACGATGAAATCAGTTAACGATGAAATCAGTTAACGATGAAATCAGTTAAATGAAGATGAAATCAGTTAACGATGAAATCAGTTAAAGATGAAATCAGTTAACGATGAAATCAGTTAATGATGAAATCAGTTAAATGAAGATGAAATCAGTTAACGATGAAATCAGTTAAAGATGAAATCAGTTAACGATGAAATCAGTTAACGATGAAATCAGTTAAATGAAGATGAAATCAGTTAACGATGAAATCAGTTAACGATGAAATCAGTTAACGATGAAATCAGTTAAATGAAGATGAAATCAGTTAACGATGAAATCAGTTAACGATGAAATCAGTTAAATGAAGATGAAATCAGTTAACGATGAAATCAGTTAACGATGAAATCAGTTAACGATGAAATCAATTAAATGAAGATGAAATCAGTTAACGATGAAATCAGTTAAATGAAGAATGAAAATGAAATCAGTTAAATGAAGATGAAATCAGTTAACGATGAAATCAGTTAACGATGAAATCAGTTAACGATGAAATCAGTTAAATGAAGATGAAATCAGTTAACGATGAAATCAGTTAAATGAAGATGAAATCAGTTAACGATGAAATCAGTTAACGATGAAATCAGTTAACGATGAAATCAGTTAAATGAAGATGAAATCAGTTAACGATGAAATCAGTTAACAATGAAATCAGTTAAATGAAGATGAAATCAGTTAACGATGAAATCACTTAACGATGAAATCAGTTAAATGAAGATGAAATCAGTTAACGATGAAATCAGTTAACGATGAAATCAGTTAACGATGGAATCAGTTAACGATGAAATCAGTTAACGATGAAATCAGTTAAATGAAGATGAAATCAGTTAACGATGAAATCAGTTAACGATGAAATCAGTTAAATGAAGATGAAATCAGTTAACGATGAAATCAGTTAACGATGAAATCAGTTAAATGAAGAATGAAAATGAAATCAGTTAAATGAAGATGAAATCAGTTAACGATGAAATCAGTTAACGATGAAATCAGTTAACGATGGAATCAGTTAACGATGAAATCAGTTAACGATGAAATCAGTTAAATGAAGATGAAATCAGTTAACGATGAAATCAGTTAACAATGAAATCAGTTAAATGAAGATGAAATCAGTTAACGATGAAATCACTTAACGATGAAATCAGTTAACGATGAAATCAGTTAACGATGAAATCAGTTAACGATGAAATCAGTTAAATGAAGATGAAATCAGTTAACGATGAAATCAGTTAACGATGAAATCAGTTAAATGAAGATGAAATCAGTTAACGATGGAATCAGTTAACGATGAAATCAGTTAAATGAAGATGAAATCAGTTAACGATGAAATCAGTTAACGATGAAATCAGTTAACGATGAAATCAATTAAATGAAGATGAAATCAGTTAACGATGAAATCAGTTAAATGAAGATGAAATCAGTTAACGATGAAATCAGTTAAAGATGAAATCAGTTAACGATGAAATCAGTTAACGATGAAATCAGTTAAATGAAGATGAAATCAGTTAACGATGAAATCAGTTAAATGAAGAATGAAAATGAAATCAGTTAAATGAAGATGAAATCAGTTAACGATGAAATCAGTTAACGATGAAATCAGTTAACGATGAAATCAGTTAAATGAAGATGAAATCAGTTAACGATGAAATCAGTTAAATGAAGATGAAATCAGTTAACGATGAAATCAGTTAACGATGGAATCAGTTAACGATGAAATCAGTTAACGATGAAATCAGTTAAATGAAGATGAAATCAGTTAACGATGAAATCAGTTAACGATGAAATCAGTTAACGATGAAATCAGTTAAATGAAGATGAAATCAGTTAACGATGAAATCAGTTAACGATGAAATCAGTTAAATGAAGATGAAATCAGTTAACGATGAAATCAGTTAACGATGAAATCAGTTAAATGAAGATGAAATCAGTTAACGATGAAATCAGTTAACGATGAAATCAATTAAATGAAGATGAAATCAGTTAACGATGAAATCAGTTAAATGAAGAATGAAAATGAAATCAGTTAAATGAAGATGAAATCAGTTAACGATGAAATCAGTTAACGATGAAATCAGTTAAATGAAGATGGAATCAGTTAACGATGAAATCAGTTAAATGAAGATGAAATCAGTTAACGATGAAATCAGTTAACGATGGAATCAGTTAACGATGGAATCAGTTAACGATGAAATCAGTTAAATGAAGATGAAATCAGTTAACGATGAAATCAGTTAACGATGGAATCAGTTAACGATGAAATCAGTTAACGATGAAATCAGTTAACGATGAAATCAGTTAAATGAAGATGAAATCAGTTAACGATGAAATCAGTTAACAATGAAATCAGTTAAATGAAGATGAAATCAGTTAACGATGAAATCACTTAACGATGAAATCAGTTAAATGAAGATGAAATCAGTTAACGATGAAATCAGTTAAAGATGAAATCAGTTAACGATGGAATCAGTTAACGATGAAATCAGTTAACGATGAAATCAGTTAAATGAAGATGAAATCAGTTAACGATGAAATCAGTTAACGATGAAATCAGTTAAATGAAGATGAAATCAGTTAACGATGAAATCAGTTAAATGAAGATGAAATCAGTTAACGATGAAATCAGTTAAATGAAGAATGAAAATGAAATCAGTTAAATGAAGATGAAATCAGTTAACGATGAAATCAGTTAAATGAAGATGAAATCAGTTAACGATGAAATCAGTTAACGATGAAATCAGTTAACGATGGAATGAGTTAACGATGAAATCAGTTAACGATGAAATCAGTTAAAGATGAAATCAGTTAACGATGGAGTCAGTTAACGATGAAATCAGTTAACGATGAAATCAGTTAAATGAAGATGAAATCAGTTAACGATGAAATCAGTTAACGATGAAATCAGTTAAATGAAGATGAAATCAGTTAACGATGAAATCAGTTAACGATGAAATCAGTTAACGATGAAATCAGTTAAATGAAGATGAAATCAGTTAACGATGAAATCAGTTAACGATGAAATCAGTTAAATGAAGATGAAATCAGTTAACGATGGAATCAGTTAACGATGAAATCAGTTAAATGAAGATGAAATCAGTTAACGATGAAATCAGTTAACGATGAAATCAGTTAACGATGAAATCAGTTAACGATGAAATCAATTAAATGAAGATGAAATCAGTTAACGATGAAATCAGTTAAATGAAGATGAAATCAGTTAACGATGAAATCAGTTAACGATGAAATCAGTTAACGATGAAATCAATTAAATGAAGATGAAATCAGTTAACGATGAAATCAGTTAAATGAAGAATGAAAATGAAATCAGTTAAATGAAGATGAAATCAGTTAACGATGAAATCAGTTAAATGAAGATGAAATCAGTTAACGATGAAATCAGTTAAATGAAGATGAAATCAGTTAACGATGAAATCAGTTAACGATGAAATCAGTTAACGATGGAATCAGTTAACGATGAAATCAGTTAACGATGGAATCAGTTAACGATGGAATCAGTTAACGATGAAATCAGTTAAATGAAGATGAAATCAGTTAACGATGAAATCAGTTAACGATGAAATCAGTTAACGATGAAATCAGTTAAATGAAGATGAAATCAGTTAACGATGAAATCAGTTAAAGATGAAATCAGTTAACGATGAAATCAGTTAACGATGAAATCAGTTAAATGAAGATGAAATCAGTTAACGATGAAATCAGTTAACGATGAAATCAGTTAACGATGGAATCAGTTAAATGAAGATGAAATCAGTTAACGATGAAATCAGTTAACGATGAAATCAGTTAAATGAAGATGAAATCAGTTAACGATGAAATCAGTTAAATGAAGATGAAATCAGTTAACGATGAAATCAGTTAAAGATGAAATCAGTTAACGATGAAATCAGTTAACGATGAAATCAGTTAACGATGAAATCAGTTAACGATGAAATCAGTTAAATGAAGATGAAATCAGTTAACGATGAAATCAGTTAACGATGAAATCAGTTAACGATGAAATCAGTTAAATGAAGATGAAATCAGTTAACGATGAAATCAGTTAACGATGAAATCAGTTAAATGAAGATGAAATCAGTTAACGATGAAATCAGTTAACGATGAAATCAGTTAACGATGAAATCAATTAAATGAAGATGAAATCAGTTAACGATGAAATCAGTTAAATGAAGATGAAATCAGTTAACGATGAAATCAGTTAAAGATGAAATCAGTTAACGATGAAATCAGTTAACGATGAAATCAGTTAACGATGGAATCAGTTAACGATGAAATCAGTTAAATGAAGAATGAAAATGAAATCAGTTAAATGAAGATGAAATCAGTTAACGATGAAATCAGTTAACGATGAAATCAGTTAACGATGGAATCAGTTAACGATGAAATCAGTTAACGATGAAATCAGTTAAATGAAGATGAAATCAGTTAACGATGAAATCAGTTAACAATGAAATCAGTTAAGTGAAGATGAAATCAGTTAACGATGAAATCAGTTAACGATGAAATCAGTTAACGATGAAATCAGTTAAATGAAGATGAAATCAGTTAACGATGAAATCAGTTAACGATGAAATCAGTTAACGATGAAATCACTTAACGATGAAATCAGTTAAATGAAGATGAAATCAGTTAACGATGAAATCAGTTAAAGATGAAATCAGTTAACGATGGAATCAGTTAACGATGAAATCAGTTAACGATGAAATCAGTTAAATGAAGATGAAATCAGTTAACGATGAAATCAGTTAACGATGAAATCAGTTAACGATGAAATCAGTTAAATGAAGATGAAATCAGTTAACGATGAAATCAGTTAAATGAAGATGAAATCAGTTAACGATGAAATCAGTTAACGATGAAATCAGTTAACGATGAAATCAATTAAATGAAGATGAAATCAGTTAACGATGAAATCAGTTAAATGAAGATGAAATCAGTTAACGATGAAATCAGTTAAAGATGAAATCAGTTAACGATGAAATCAGTTAACGATGAAATCAGTTAAATGAAGATGAAATCAGTTAACGATGAAATCAGTTAAATGAAGAATGAAAATTAAATCAGTTAAATGAAGATGAAATCAGTTAACGATGAAATCAGTTAACGATGGAATCAGTTAACGATGAAATCAGTTAACGATGAAATCAGTTAAATGAAGATGAAATCAGTTAACGATGAAATCAGTTAACGATGAAATCAGTTAAATGAAGATGAAATCAGTTAAAGATGAAATCAGTTAACGATGAAATCAGTTAACGATGAAATCAGTTAACGATGGAATCAGTTAAATGAAGATGAAATCAGTTAACGATGAAATCAGTTAACAATGAAATCAGTTAAATGAAGATGAAATCAGTTAACGATGAAATCACTTAACGATGAAATCAGTTAAATGAAGATGAAATCAGTTAACGATGAAATCAGTTAAAGATGAAATCAGTTAACGATGGAATCAGTTAACGATGAAATCAGTTAACGATGAAATCAGTTAAATGAAGATGAAATCAGTTAACGATGAAATCAGTTAACGATGAAATCAGTTAAATGAAGATGAAATCAGTTAACGATGAAATCAGTTAACGATGAAATCAGTTAACGATGAAATCAGTTAAATGAAGATGAAATCAGTTAACGATGAAATCAGTTAAATGAAGATGAAATCAGTTAACGATGAAATCAGTTAAAGATGAAATCAGTTAACGATGAAATCAGTTAACGATGAAATCAGTTAAATGAAGATGAAATCAGTTAACGATGAAATCAGTTAAAGATGAAATCAGTTAACGATGAAATCAGTTAACGATGAAATCAGTTAAATGAAGATGAAATCAGTTAACGATGAAATCAGTTAACGATGAAATCAGTTAACGATGAAATCAGTTAAATGAAGATGAAATCAGTTAACGATGAAATCAGTTAACGATGAAATCAGTTAAATGAAGATGAAATCAGTTAACGATGAAATCAGTTAACGATGAAATCAGTTAACGATGAAATCAATTAAATGAAGATGAAATCAGTTAACGATGAAATCAGTTAAATGAAGATGAAATCAGTTAACGATGAAATCAGTTAAAGATGAAATCAGTTAACGATGAAATCAGTTAACGATGAAATCAGTTAACGATGGAATCAGTTAACGATGAAATCAGTTAAATGAAGAATGAAAATGAAATCAGTTAAATGAAGATGAAATCAGTTAACGATGAAATCAGTTAACGATGAAATCAGTTAACGATGGAATCAGTTAACGATGAAATCAGTTAACGATGAAATCAGTTAAATGAAGATGAAATCAGTTAACGATGAAATCAGTTAACAATGAAATCAGTTAACGATGAAATCAGTTAACGATGAAATCAGTTAACGATGAAATCAGTTAAATGAAGATGAAATCAGTTAACGATGAAATCAGTTAACGATGAAATCAGTTAACGATGAAATCACTTAACGATGAAATCAGTTAAATGAAGATGAAATCAGTTAACGATGAAATCAGTTAAAGATGAAATCAGTTAACGATGGAATCAGTTAACGATGAAATCAGTTAACGATGAAATCAGTTAAATGAAGATGAAATCAGTTAACGATGAAATCAGTTAACGATGAAATCAGTTAACGATGAAATCAGTTAAATGAAGATGAAATCAGTTAACGATGAAATCAGTTAAATGAAGATGAAATCAGTTAACGATGAAATCAGTTAACGATGAAATCAGTTAACGATGAAATCAATTAAATGAAGATGAAATCAGTTAACGATGAAATCAGTTAAATGAAGATGAAATCAGTTAACGATGAAATCAGTTAAAGATGAAATCAGTTAACGATGAAATCAGTTAACGATGAAATCAGTTAAATGAAGATGAAATCAGTTAACGATGAAATCAGTTAAATGAAGAATGAAAATTAAATCAGTTAAATGAAGATGAAATCAGTTAACGATGAAATCAGTTAACGATGGAATCAGTTAACGATGAAATCAGTTAACGATGAAATCAGTTAAATGAAGATGAAATCAGTTAACGATGAAATCAGTTAACGATGAAATCAGTTAAATGAAGATGAAATCAGTTAAAGATGAAATCAGTTAACGATGAAATCAGTTAACGATGAAATCAGTTAACGATGAAATCAGTTAACGATGAAATCAGTTAACAATGAAATCAGTTAAATGAAGATGAAATCAGTTAACGATGAAATCACTTAACGATGAAATCAGTTAAATGAAGATGAAATCAGTTAACGATGAAATCAGTTAAAGATGAAATCAGTTAACGATGGAATCAGTTAACGATGAAATCAGTTAACGATGAAATCAGTTAAATGAAGATGAAATCAGTTAACGATGAAATCAGTTAACGATGAAATCAGTTAAATGAAGATGAAATCAGTTAACGATGAAATCAGTTAACGATGAAATCAGTTAACGATGAAATCAGTTAAATGAAGATGAAATCAGTTAACGATGAAATCAGTTAACGATGAAATCAGTTAAATGAAGATGAAATCAGTTAACGATGGAATCAGTTAACGATGAAATCAGTTAAATGAAGATGAAATCAGTTAACGATGAAATCAGTTAACGATGAAATCAGTTAACGATGAAATCAATTAAATGAAGATGAAATCAGTTAACGATGAAATCAGTTAAATGAAGATGAAATCAGTTAACGATGAAATCAGTTAAAGATGAAATCAGTTAACGATGAAATCAGTTAAATGAAGATGAAATCAGTTAACGATGAAATCAGTTAAATGAAGAATGAAAATGAAATCAGTTAAATGAAGATGAAATCAGTTAACGATGAAATCAGTTAACGATGAAATCAGTTAACGATGAAATCAGTTAAATGAAGATGAAATCAGTTAACGATGAAATCAGTTAACGATGAAATCAGTTAAATGAAGATGAAATCAGTTAACGATGAAATCAGTTAACGATGAAATCAGTTAACGATGAAATCAGTTAAATGAAGATGAAATCAGTTAACGATGAAATCAGTTAAAGATGAAATCAGTTAACGATGAAATCAGTTAAATGAAGATGAAATCAGTTAACGATGAAATCAGTTAACGATGAAATCAGTTAAATGAAGATGAAATCAGTTAAAGATGAAATCAGTTAACGATGAAATCAGTTAACGATGAAATCAGTTAACGATGAAATCAGTTAACGATGGAATCAGTTAAATGAAGATGAAATCAGTTAACGATGAAATCAGTTAACAATGAAATCAGTTAAATGAAGATGAAATCAGTTAACGATGAAATCACTTAACGATGAAATCAGTTAAATGAAGATGAAATCAGTTAACGATGAAATCAGTTAAAGATGAAATCAGTTAACGATGGAATCAGTTAACGATGAAATCAGTTAACGATGGAATCAGTTAACGATGAAATCAGTTAACGATGAAATCAGTTAAATGAAGATGAAATCAGTTAACGATGAAATCAGTTAACGATGAAATCAGTTAACGATGAAATCAGTTAAATGAAGATGAAATCAGTTAACGATGAAATCAGTTAACGATGAAATCAGTTAAATGAAGATGAAATCAGTTAACGATGGAATCAGTTAACGATGAAATCAGTTAAATGAAGATGAAATCAGTTAACGATGAAATCAGTTAACGATGAAATCAGTTAACGATGAAATCAATTAAATGAAGATGAAATCAGTTAACGATGAAATCAGTTAAATGAAGATGAAATCAGTTAACGATGAAATCAGTTAAAGATGAAATCAGTTAACGATGAAATCAGTTAACGATGAAATCAGTTAAATGAAGATGAAATCAGTTAACGATGAAATCAGTTAAATGAAGAATGAAAATGAAATCAGTTAAATGAAGATGAAATCAGTTAACGATGAAATCAGTTAACGATGAAATCAGTTAAATGAAGATGAAATCAGTTAACGATGAAATCAGTTAACGATGGAATCAGTTAACGATGAAATCAGTTAACGATGAAATCAGTTAAATGAAGATGAAATCAGTTAACGATGAAATCAGTTAACGATGAAATCAGTTAACGATGAAATCAGTTAAATGAAGATGAAATCAGTTAACGATGAAATCAGTTAAAGATGAAATCAGTTAACGATGAAATCAGTTAACGATGAAATCAGTTAAATGAAGATGAAATCAGTTAACGATGAAATCAGTTAACGATGAAATCAGTTAACGATGGAATCAGTTAAATGAAGATGAAATCAGTTAACGATGAAATCAGTTAACGATGAAATCAGTTAACGATGGAATCAGTTAACGATGAAATCAGTTAACGATGAAATCAGTTAAATGAAGATGAAATCAGTTAACGATGAAATCAGTTAACAATGAAATCAGTTAAATGAAGATGAAATCAGTTAACGATGAAATCAGTTAACGATGAAATCAGTTAACGATGAAATCAGTTAACGATGAAATCACTTAACGATGAAATCAGTTAAATGAAGATGAAATCAGTTAACGATGAAATCAGTTAACGATGAAATCAGTTAACGATGGAATCAGTTAACGATGAAATCAGTTAACGATGAAATCAGTTAAATGAAGATGAAATCAGTTAACGATGAAATCAGTTAACGATGAAATCAGTTAAATGAAGATGAAATCAGTTAACGATGAAATCAGTTAAATGAAGATGAAATCAGTTAACGATGAAATCAGTTAACGATGAAATCAGTTAAATGAAGATGAAATCAGTTAACGATGAAATCAGTTAAAGATGAAATCAGTTAACGATGAAATCAGTTAACGATGAAATCAGTTAAATGAAGATGAAATCAGTTAATGATGAAATCAGTTAACGATGGAATCAGTTAACGATGAAATCAGTTAACAATGAAATCAGTTAAATGAAGATGAAATCAGTTAACGATGAAATCAGTTAACGATGAAATCAGTTAACGATGAAATCAATTAAATGAAGATGAAATCAGTTAACGATGAAATCAGTTAAATGAAGATGAAATCAGTTAACGATGAAATCAGTTAAAGATGAAATCAGTTAACGATGAAATCAGTTAACGATGAAATCAGTTAAATGAAGATGAAATCAGTTAACGATGAAATCAGTTAAATGAAGAATGAAAATGAAATCAGTTAAATGAAGATGAAATCAGTTAACGATGAAATCAGTTAACGATGAAATCAGTTAAATGAAGATGAAATCAGTTAAATGAAGATGAAATCAGTTAACGATGAAATCAGTTAACGATGAAATCAGTTAACGATGAAATCAGTTAAATGAAGATGAAATCAGTTAACGATGAAATCAGTTAAAGATGAAATCAGTTAACGATGAAATCAGTTAAATGAAGATGAAATCAGTTAACGATGAAATCACTTAACGATGAAATCAGTTAAATGAAGATGAAATCAGTTAACGATGAAATCAGTTAAAGATGAAATCAGTTAACGATGGAATCAGTTAACGATGAAATCAGTTAACGATGGAATCAGTTAACGATGAAATCAGTTAACGATGAAATCAGTTAAATGAAGATGAAATCAGTTAACGATGAAATCAGTTAACGATGAAATCAGTTAAATGAAGATGAAATCAGTTAACGATGAAATCAGTTAACGATGAAATCAGTTAACGATGAAATCAGTTAAATGAAGATGAAATCAGTTAACGATGAAATCAGTTAACGATGAAATCAGTTAAATGAAGATGAAATCAGTTAACGATGGAATCAGTTAACGATGAAATCAGTTAAATGAAGATGAAATCAGTTAACGATGAAATCAGTTAACGATGAAATCAGTTAACGATGAAATCAATTAAATGAAGATGAAATCAGTTAACGATGAAATCAGTTAAATGAAGATGAAATCAGTTAACGATGAAATCAGTTAAAGATGAAATCAGTTAACGATGAAATCAGTTAACGATGAAATCAGTTAAATGAAGATGAAATCAGTTAACGATGAAATCAGTTAAATGAAGAATGAAAATGAAATCAGTTAAATGAAGATGAAATCAGTTAACGATGAAATCAGTTAACGATGAAATCAGTTAACGATGAAATCAGTTAAATGAAGATGAAATCAGTTAACGATGAAATCAGTTAACGATGGAATCAGTTAACGATGAAATCAGTTAACGATGAAATCAGTTAAATGAAGATGAAATCAGTTAACGATGAAATCAGTTAACGATGAAATCAGTTAACGATGAAATCAGTTAAATGAAGATGAAATCAGTTAACGATGAAATCAGTTAAAGATGAAATCAGTTAACGATGAAATCAGTTAACGATGAAATCAGTTAAATGAAGATGAAATCAGTTAACGATGAAATCAGTTAACGATGAAATCAGTTAACGATGGAATCAGTTAAATGAAGATGAAATCAGTTAACGATGAAATCAGTTAACGATGAAATCAGTTAACGATGGAATCAGTTAACGATGAAATCAGTTAACGATGAAATCAGTTAAATGAAGATGAAATCAGTTAACGATGAAATCAGTTAACAATGAAATCAGTTAAATGAAGATGAAATCAGTTAACGATGAAATCAGTTAACGATGAAATCAGTTAACGATGAAATCAGTTAACGATGAAATCAGTTAAATGAAGATGAAATCAGTTAACGATGAAATCAGTTAAAGATGAAATCAGTTAACGATGGAATCAGTTAACGATGAAATCAGTTAACGATGAAATCAGTTAAATGAAGATGAAATCAGTTAACGATGAAATCAGTTAACGATGAAATCAGTTAAATGAAGATGAAATCAGTTAACGATGAAATCAGTTAAAGATGAAATCAGTTAACGATGAAATCAGTTAACGATGAAATCAGTTAAATGAAGATGAAATCAGTTAACGATGAAATCAGTTAAAGATGAAATCAGTTAACGATGAAATCAGTTAACGATGAAATCAGTTAAATGAAGATGAAATCAGTTAATGATGAAATCAGTTAACGATGGAATCAGTTAACGATGAAATCAGTTAACAATGAAATCAGTTAAATGAAGATGAAATCAGTTAACGATGAAATCAGTTAACGATGAAATCAGTTAACGATGAAATCAATTAAATGAAGATGAAATCAGTTAACGATGAAATCAGTTAAATGAAGATGAAATCAGTTAACGATGAAATCAGTTAAAGATGAAATCAGTTAACGATGAAATCAGTTAACGATGAAATCAGTTAAATGAAGATGAAATCAGTTAACGATGAAATCAGTTAAATGAAGAATGAAAATGAAATCAGTTAAATGAAAATGAAATCAGTTAACGATGAAATCAGTTAACGATGAAATCAGTTAACGATGAAATCAGTTAAATGAAGATGAAATCAGTTAAATGAAGATGAAATCAGTTAACGATGAAATCAGTTAACGATGAAATCAGTTAAATGAAGATGAAATCAGTTAACGATGAAATCAGTTAACGATGAAATCAGTTAAATGAAGATGAAATCAGTTAACGATGAAATCAGTTAAAGATGAAATCAGTTAACGATGAAATCAGTTAACGATGAAATCAGTTAACGATGGAATCAGTTAAATGAAGATGAAATCAGTTAACGATGAAATCAGTTAACGATGAAATCAGTTAAATGAAGATGAAATCAGTTAACGATGAAATCAGTTAAATGAAGATGAAATCAGTTAACGATGGAATCAGTTAACGATGAAATCAGTTAACGATGAAATCAGTTAAATGAAGATGAAATCAGTTAACGATGAAATCAGTTAACGATGGAATCAGTTAAATGAAGATGAAATCAGTTAACGATGAAATCAGTTAACGATGAAATCAGTTAACGATGGAATCAGTTAAATGAAGATGAAATCAGTTAACGATGAAATCAGTTAACGATGAAATCAGTTAAATGAAGATGAAATCAGTTAACGATGAAATCAGTTAAATGAAGATGAAATCAGTTAACGATGAAATCAGTTAAAGATGAAATCAGTTAACGATGAAATCAGTTAACGATGAAATCAGTTAAATGAAGATGAAATCAGTTAACGATGAAATCAGTTAAAGATGAAATCAGTTAACGATGAAATCAGTTAACGATGAAATCAGTTAAATGAAGATGAAATCAGTTAACGATGAAATCAGTTAACGATGAAATCAGTTAACGATGAAATCAGTTAAATGAAGATGAAATCAGTTAACAATGAAATCAGTTAACGATGAAATCAGTTAACGATGAAATCAATAAAATGAAGATGAAATCAGTTAACGATGAAATCAGTTAAATGAAGATGAAATCAGTTAAAGATGAAATCAGTTAAAGATGAAATCAGTTAACGATGAAATCAGTTAACGATGAAATCAGTTAACGATGAAATCAGTTAACGATGAAATCAGTTAAATGAAGATGAAATCAGTTAACGATGAAATCAGTTAACGATGAAATCAGTTAAATGAAGAATGAAAATGAAATCAGTTAAATGAAGATGAAATCAGTTAACGATGAAATCAGTTAAAGATGAAATCAGTTAACGATGGAATCAGTTAACGATGAAATCAGTTAACGATGAAATCAGTTAACGATGAAATCAGTTAAATGAAGATGAAATCAGTTAACGATGAAATCAGTTAACAATGAAATCAGTTAAATGAAGATGAAATCAGTTAACGATGAAATCAGTTAACGATGAAATCAGTTAAATGAAGATGAAATCAGTTAACGATGAAATCAGTTAACGATGAAATCAGTTAACGATGAAATCACTTAAAAATGAAATCAGTTAAATGAAGATGAAATCAGTTAACGATGAAATCAGTTAAAGATGAAATCAGTTAACGATGGAATCAGTTAACGATGAAATCAGTTAACGATGAAATCAGTTAAATGAAGATGAAATCAGTTAACGATGAAATCAGTTAACGATGAAATCAGTTAAATGAAGATGAAATCAGTTAACGATGAAATCAGTTAAAGATGAAATCAGTTAACGATGAAATCAGTTAACGATGAAATCAGTTAAATGAAGATGAAATCAGTTAACGATGAAATCAGTTAAAGATGAAATCAGTTAACGATGAAATCAGTTAACGATGAAATCAGTTAAATGAAGATGAAATCAGTTAACGATGAAATCAGTTAACGATGGAATCAGTTAACGATGAAATCAGTTAAATGAAGATGAAATCAGTTAACGATGAAATCAGTTAACGATGAAATCAGTTAACGATGAAATCAATTAAATGAAGATGAAATCAGTTAACGATGAAATCAGTTAAATGAAGATGAAATCAGTTAACGATGAAATCAGTTAAAGATGAAATCAGTTAACGATGAAATCAGTTAACGATGAAATCAGTTAAATGAAGATGAAATCAGTTAACGATGAAATCAGTTAAATGAAGATGAAATCAGTTAACGATGAAATCAGTTAAAGATGAAATCAGTTAACGATGAAATCAGTTAACGATGAAATCAGTTAAATGAAGATGAAATCAGTTAACGATGAAATCAGTTAAAGATGAAATCAGTTAACGATGAAATCAGTTAACGATGAAATCATTTAAATGAAGATGAAATCAGTTAACGATGAAATCAGTTAACGATGAAATCAGTTAAATGAAGATGAAATCAGTTAACGATGAAATCAGTTAACGATGAAATCAGTTAACGATGAAATCAGTTAAATGAAGATGAAATCAGTTAACGATGAAATCAGTTAACGATGAAATCAATTAAATGAAGATGAAATCAGTTAACGATGAAATCAGTTAAATGAAGATGAAATCAGTTAACGATGAAATCAGTTAAAGATGAAATCAGTTAACGATGAAATCAGTTAACGATGAAATCAGTTAACGATGAAATCAGTTAAATGAAGATGAAATCAGTTAACGATGAAATCAGTTAACGATGAAATCAGTTAAATGAAGAATGAAAATGAAATCAGTTAAATGAAGATGAAATCAGTTAACGATGAAATCAGTTAACGATGAAATCAGTTAACGATGGAATCAGTTAACGATGAAATCAGTTAACGATGAAATCAGTTAACGATGAAATCAGTTAACGATGAAATCAGTTAAATGAAGATGAAATCAGTTAACGATGAAATCAGTTAACGATGAAATCACTTAACGATGAAATCACTTAACGATGAAATCAGTTAAATGAAGATGAAATCAGTTAACGATGAAATCAGTTAAAGATGAAATCAGTTAACGATGGAATCAGTTAACGATGAAATCAGTTAACAATGAAATCAGTTAAATGAAGATGAAATCAGTTAACGATGAAATCAGTTAACGATGAAATCAGTTAACGATGAAATCAATTAAATGAAGATGAAATCAGTTAACGATGAAATCAGTTAAATGAAGATGAAATCAGTTAACGATGAAATCAGTTAAAGATGAAATCAGTTAAATGAAGATGAAATCAGTTAACGATGAAATCAGTTAAATGAAGATGAAATCAGTTAACGATGAAATCAGTTAACGATGAAATCAGTTAAATGAAGATGAAATCAGTTAACGATGAAATCAGTTAAATGAAGAATGAAAATGAAATCAGTTAAATGAAGATGAAATCAGTTAACGATGAAATCAGTTAACGATGAAATCAGTTAAATGAAGATGAAATCAGTTAAATGAAGATGAAATCAGTTAACGATGAAATCAGTTAACGATGAAATCAGTTAAATGAAGATGAAATCAGTTAAATGAAGATGAAATCAGTTAACGATGAAATCAGTTAACGATGAAATCAGTTAAATGAAGATGAAATCAGTTAACGATGAAATCAGTTAACGATGAAATCAGTTAACGATGAAATCAGTTAACGATGGAATCAGTTAAATGAAGATGAAATCAGTTAACGATGAAATCAGTTAAATGAAGAATGAAAATGAAATCAGTTAAATGAAGATGAAATCAGTTAACGATGAAATCAGTTAACGATGAAATCAGTTAACGATGAAATCAGTTAACGATGAAATCAGTTAAATGAAGATGAAATCAGTTAACGATGAAATCAGTTAACGATGGAATCAGTTAAATGAAGATGAAATCAGTTAACGATGAAATCAGTTAACGATGAAATCAGTTAACGATGAAATCAGTTAAATGAAGATGAAATCAGTTAACGATGGAATCAGTTAACGATGAAATCAGTTAACGATGAAATCAGTTAAATGAAGATGAAATCAGTTAACGATGAAATCAGTTAACGATGGAATCAGTTAAATGAAGATGAAATCAGTTAACGATGAAATCAGTTAACGATGAAATCAGTTAAATGAAGATGAAATCAGTTAACGATGAAATCAGTTAAATGAAGAATGAAAATGAAATCAGTTAAATGAAGATGAAATCAGTTAACGATGAAATCAGTTAACGATGAAATCAGTTAACGATGAAATCAGTTAACGATGGAATCAGTTAAATGAAGATGAAATCAGTTAACGATGAAATCAGTTAACGATGAAATCAGTTAACGATGAAATCAGTTAAATGAAGATGAAATCAGTTAACGATGAAATCAGTTAAATGAATATGAAATCAGTTAACGATGAAATCAGTTAACGATGAAATCAGTTAAATGAAGATGAAATCAGTTAACGATGAAATCAGTTAACGATGAAATCAATTAAATGAAGATGAAATCAGTTAACGATGAAATCAGTTAAAAGAAGATGAAATCAGTTAACGATGAAATCAGTTAACGATGAAATCAGTTAAATGAAGATGAAATCAGTTAACGATGAAATCAGTTAAATGAAGAATGAAAATGAAATCAGTTAAATGAAGATGAAATCAGTTAACGATGAAATCAGTTAAATGAAGATGAAATCAGTTAACGATGAAATCAGTTAACGATGAAATCAGTTAACGATGGAATCAGTTAACGATGAAATCAGTTAACGATGAAATCAGTTAAATGAAGATGAAATCAGTTAACGATGAAATCAGTTAACAATGAAATCAGTTAAATGAAGATGAAATCAGTTAACGATGAAATCAGTTAACGATGAAATCACTTAACGATGAAATCAGTTAAATGAAGATGAAATCAGTTAACGATGGAATCAGTTAACGATGAAATCAGTTAACGATGAAATCAGTTAAATGAAGATGAAATCAGTTAACGATGAAATCAGTTAACGATGAAATCATTTAAATGAAGATGAAATCAGTTAACGATGAAATCAGTTAAATGAAGATGAAATCAGTTAACGATGAAATCAGTTAACGATGAAATCAGTTAACGATGGAATCAGTTAACGATGAAATCAGTTAACGATGAAATCAGTTAAATGAAGATGAAATCAGTTAACGATGAAATCAGTTAACGATGAAATCAGTTAAATGAAGATGAAATCAGTTAACGATGAAATCAGTTAAAGATGAAATCAGTTAACGATGAAATCAGTTAACGATGAAATCAGTTAAATGAAGATGAAATCAGTTAACGATGAAATCAGTTAAAGATGAAATCAGTTAACGATGAAATCAGTTAACGATGAAATCAGTTAAATGAAGATGAAATCAGTTAACGATGAAATCAGTTAACGATGAAATCAGTTAACGATGAAATCAGTTAAATGAAGATGAAATCAGTTAACGATGAAATCAGTTAACGATGAAATCAGTTAACGATGAAATCAATTAAATGAAGATGAAATCAGTTAACGATGAAATCAGTTAAATGAAGAATGAAAATGAAATCAGTTAAATGAAGATGAAATCAGTTAACGATGAAATCAGTTAACGATGAAATCAGTTAATGATGAAATCAGTTAAATGAAGATGAAATCAGTTAACGATGAAATCAGTTAAATGAAGATGAAATCAGTTAACGATGAAATCAGTTAACGATGAAATCAGTTAACGATGAAATCAGTTAAATGAAGATGAAATCAGTTAACGATGAAATCAGTTAAAGATGAAATCAGTTAACGATGAAATCAGTTAACGATGAAATCAGTTAAATGAAGATGAAATCAGTTAACGATGAAATCAGTTAACGATGAAATCAGTTAACGATGGAATCAGTTAAATGAAGATGAAATCAGTTAACGATGAAATCAGTTAACGATGAAATCAGTTAACGATGAAATCAGTTAAAGATGAAATCAGTTAACGATGAAATCAGTTAACGATGAAATCAGTTAAATGAAGATGAAATCAGTTAACGATGAAATCAGTTAAAGATGAAATCAGTTAACGATGAAATCAGTTAACGATGAAATCAGTTAAATGAAGATGAAATCAGTTAACGATGAAATCAGTTAACGATGAAATCAGTTAAATGAAGATGAAATCAGTTAACGATGAAATCAGTTAACGATGAAATCAGTTAACGATGAAATCAGTTAAATGAAGATGAAATCAGTTAACGATGAAATCAGTTAACGATGAAATCAGTTAACGATGAAATCAATTAAATGAAGATGAAATCAGTTAACGATGAAATCAGTTAAATGAAGATGAAATCAGTTAACGATGAAATCAGTTAAAGATGAAATCAGTTAACGATGAAATCAGTTAACGATGAAATCAGTTAACGATGAAATCAGTTAAATGAAGATGAAATCAGTTAACGATGAAATCAGTTAACGATGAAATCAGTTAAATGAAGATGAAATCAGTTAACGATGGAATCAGTTAACGATGAAATCAGTTAACGATGAAATCAGTTAAATGAAGATGAAATCAGTTAACGATGAAATCAGTTAACGATGAAATCAGTTAAATGAAGATGAAATCAGTTAACGATGAAATCAGTTAACGATGAAATCAGTTAACGATGGAATCAGTTAACGATGAAATCAGTTAACGATGAAATCAGTTAAATGAAGATGAAATCAGTTAACGATGAAATCAGTTAACGATGGAATCAGTTAAATGAAGATGAAATCAGTTAACGATGAAATCAGTTAACGATGAAATCAGTTAAATGAAGATGAAATCAGTTAACGATGAAATCAGTTAACGATGAAATCAGTTAAATGAAGATGAAATCAGTTAACGATGAAATCAGTTAACGATGAAATCAGTTAAATGAAGATGAAATCAGTTAACGATGAAATCAGTTAACGATGGAATCAGTTAACGATGAAATCAGTTAACGATGAAATCAGTTAAATGAAGATGAAATCAGTTAACGATGAAATCAGTTAACGATGAAATCAGTTAACGATGAAATCAATTAAATGAAGATGAAATCAGTTAACGATGAAATCAGTTAAATGAAGATGAAATCAGTTAACGATGAAATCAGTTAAAGATGAAATCAGTTAACGATGAAATCAGTTAACGATGAAATCAGTTAAATGAAGATGAAATCAGTTAACGATGAAATCAGTTAAATGAAGAATGAAAATTAAATCAGTTAAATGAAGATGAAATCAGTTAACGATGAAATCAGTTAACGATGGAATCAGTTAACGATGAAATCAGTTAACGATGGAATCAGTTAAATGAAGATGAAATCAGTTAACGATGAAATCAGTTAACGATGAAATCAGTTAAATGAAGATGAAATCAGTTAACGATGAAATCAGTTAAATGAAGATGAAATCAGTTAACGATGAAATCAGTTAACGATGAAATCAGTTAACGATGGAATCAGTTAACGATGAAATCAGTTAACGATGAAATCAGTTAAATGAAGATGAAATCAGTTAACGATGAAATCAGTTAACGATGGAATCAGTTAAATGAAGATGAAATCAGTTAACGATGAAATCAGTTAACGATGAAATCAGTTAAATGAAGATGAAATCAGTTAACGATGAAATCAGTTAAATGAAGAATGAAAATGAAATCAGTTAAATGAAGATGAAATCAGTTAACGATGAAATCAGTTAACGATGAAATCAGTTAAATGAAGATGAAATCAGTTAACGATGAAATCAGTTAACGATGGAATCAGTTAAATGAAGATGAAATCAGTTAACGATGAAATCAGTTAACGATGAAATCAGTTAAATGAAGATGAAATCAGTTAACGATGAAATCAGTTAAATGAAGATGAAATCAGTTAACGATGAAATCAGTTAAATGAAGATGAAATCAGTTAACGATGAAATCAGTTAACGATGAAATCAATTAAATGAAGATGAAATCAGTTAACGATGAAATCAGTTAAAAGAAGATGAAATCAGTTAACGATGAAATCAGTTAACGATGAAATCAGTTAAATGAAGATGAAATCAGTTAACGATGAAATCAGTCAAATGAAGAATGAAAATGAAATCAGTTAAATGAAGATGAAATCAGTTAACGATGAAATCAGTTAAATGAAGATGAAATCAGTTAACGATGAAATCAGTTAACGATGAAATCAGTTAACGATGGAATCAGTTAACGATGAAATCAGTTAACGATGGAATCAGTTAACGATGAAATCAGTTAACGATGAAATCAGTTAACAATGAAATCAGTTAAATGAAGATGAAATCAGTTAACGATGAAATCAGTTAACGATGAAATCAGTTAACGATGAAATCACTTAACGAGGAAATCAGTTAAATGAAGATGAAATCAGTTAACGATGAAATCAGTTAAAGATGAAATCAGTTAACGATGGAATCAGTTAACGATGAAATCAGTTAACGATGAAATCAGTTAAATGAAGATGAAATCAGTTAACGATGAAATCAGTTAACGATGAAATCAGTTAAATGAAGATGAAATCAGTTAACGATGAAATCAGTTAACGATGAAATCAGTTAACGATGAAATCAGTTAAATGAAGATGAAATCAGTTAACGATGAAATCAGTTAACGATGAAATCAGTTAACGATGAAATCAGTTAAATGAAGATGAAATCAGTTAACGATGAAATCAGTTAACGATGAAATCAGTTAAATGAAGATGAAATCAGTTAACGATGAAATCAGTTAACGATGGAATCAGTTAACGATGAAATCAGTTACCGATGAAATCAGTTAACGATGAAATCAGTTAACGATGAAATCAGTTAACGATGAAATCAATTAAATGAAGATGAAATCAGTTAACGATGAAATCAGTTAAATGAAGATGAAATCAGTTAACGATGAAATCAGTTAACGATGAAATCAGTTAACGATGAAATCAGTTAAATGAAGATGAAATCAGTTAACGATGAAATCAGTTAAATGAAGAATGAAAATGAAATCAGTTAAATGAAGATGAAATCAGTTAACGATGAAATCAGTTAACGATGAAATCAGTTAACGATGAAATCAGTTAAATGAAGATGAAATCAGTTAACGATGAAATCAGTTAAATGAAGATGAAATCAGTTAACGATGATATCAGTTAACGATGAAATCAGTTAACGATGGAATCAGTTAACGATGAAATCAGTTAACGATGAAATCAGTTAAATGAAGATGAAATCAGTTAACGATGAAATCAGTTAACGATGAAATCAGTTAAATGAAGATGAAATCAGTTAACGATGAAATCAGTTAAAGATGAAATCAGTTAACGATGAAATCAGTTAACGATGAAATCAGTTAAATGAAGATGAAATCAGTTAACGATGAAATCAGTTAACGATGAAATCAGTTAACGATGGAATCAGTTAAATGAAGATGAAATCAGTTAACGATGAAATCAGTTAACGATGAAATCAGTTAAATGAAGATGAAATCAGTTAACGATGAAATCAGTTAAATGAAGATGAAATCAGTTAACGATGAAATCAGTTGAAGATGAAATCAGTTAACGATGAAATCAGTTAACGATGAAATCAGTTAAATGAAGATGAAATCAGTTAACGATGAAATCAGTTAAAGATGAAATCAGTTAACGATGAAATCAGTTAACGATGAAATCAGTTAAATGAAGAATGAAAATGAAATCAGTTAAATGAAGATGAAATCAGTTAACGATGAAATCAGTTAACGATGAAATCAGTTAAATGAAGATGAAATCAGTTAACGATGAAATCAGTTAACGATGGAATCAGTTAAATGAAGATGAAATCAGTTAACGATGAAATCAGTTAACGATGAAATCAGTTAAATGAAGATGAAATCAGTTAACGATGAAATCAGTTAACGATGAAATCAATTAAATGAAGATGAAATCAGTTAACGATGAAATCAGTTAAAAGAAGATGAAATCAGTTAACGATGAAATCAGTTAACGATGAAATCAGTTAAATGAAGATGAAATCAGTTAACGATGAAATCAGTCAAATGAAGAATGAAAATGAAATCAGTTAAATGAAGATGAAATCAGTTAACGATGAAATCAGTTAAATGAAGATGAAATCAGTTAACGATGAAATCAGTTAACGATGAAATCAGTTAACGATGGAATCAGTTAACGATGAAATCAGTTAACGATGGAATCAGTTAACGATGAAATCAGTTAACGATGAAATCAGTTAAATGAAGATGAAATCAGTTAACGATGAAATCAGTTAACGATGAAATCAGTTAACAATGAAATCAGTTAAATGAAGATGAAATCAGTTAACGATGAAATCAGTTAACGATGGAATCAGTTAACGATGAAATCAGTTAACGATGGAATCAGTTAACGATGAAATCAGTTAACGATGAAATCAGTTAAATGAAGATGAAATCAGTTAACGATGAAATCAGTTAACGATGAAATCAGTTAACAATGAAATCAGTTAAATGAAGATGAAATCAGTTAACGATGAAATCAGTTAACGATGGAATCAGTTAACGATGAAATCAGTTAACGATGAAATCAGTTAACGATGAAATCAGTTAACGATGAAATCAGTTAAATGAAGATGAAATCAGTTAACGATGAAATCAGTTAACGATGAAATCAGTTAACGATGAAATCAGTTAAATGAAGATGAAATCAGTTAACGATGAAATCAGTTAACGATGAAATCAGTTAACGATGAAATCAGTTAAATGAAGATGAAATCAGTTAACGATGAAATCAGTTAACGATGAAATCAGTTAAATGAAGATGAAATCAGTTAACGATGAAATCAGTTAACGATGGAATCAGTTAACGATGAAATCAGTTAACGATGAAATCAGTTAACGATGAAATCAGTTAACGATGAAATCAGTTAACGATGAAATCAATTAAATGAAGATGAAATCAGTTAACGATGAAATCAGTTAAATGAAGATGAAATCAGTTAACGATGAAATCAGTTAACGATGAAATCAGTTAACGATGAAATCAGTTAAATGAAGATGAAATCAGTTAACGATGAAATCAGTTAAATGAAGAATGAAAATGAAATCAGTTAAATGAAGATGAAATCAGTTAACGATGAAATCAGTTAACGATGAAATCAGTTAACGATGAAATCAGTTAAATGAAGATGAAATCAGTTAACGATGAAATCAGTTAAATGAAGATGAAATCAGTTAACGATGATATCAGTTAACGATGAAATCAGTTAACGATGGAATCAGTTAACGATGAAATCAGTTAACGATGAAATCAGTTAAATGAAGATGAAATCAGTTAACGATGAAATCAGTTAACGATGAAATCAGTTAAATGAAGATGAAATCAGTTAACGATGAAATCAGTTAAAGATGAAATCAGTTAACGATGAAATCAGTTAACGATGAAATCAGTTAAATGAAGATGAAATCAGTTAACGATGAAATCAGTTAACGATGAAATCAGTTAACGATGGAATCAGTTAAATGAAGATGAAATCAGTTAACGATGAAATCAGTTAACGATGAAATCAGTTAAATGAAGATGAAATCAGTTAACGATGAAATCAGTTAAATGAAGATGAAATCAGTTAACGATGAAATCAGTTGAAGATGAAATCAGTTAACGATGAAATCAGTTAACGATGAAATCAGTTAAATGAAGATGAAATCAGTTAACGATGAAATCAGTTAACGATGAAATCAGTTAAATGAAGATGAAATCAGTTAACGATGAAATCAGTTAACGATGGAATCAGTTAACGATGAAATCAGTTAACGATGAAATCAGTTAAATGAAGATGAAATCAGTTAACGATGAAATCAGTTAACGATGAAATCAGTTAACGATGAAATCAATTAAATGAAGATGAAATCAGTTAACGATGAAATCAGTTAAATGAAGATGAAATCAGTTAACGATGAAATCACTTAAAGATGAAATCAGTTAACGATGAAATCAGTTAACGATGAAATCAGTTAACGATGAAATCAGTTAAATGAAGATGAAATCAGTTAACGATGAAATCAGTTAAATGAAGAATGAAAATGAAATCAGTTAAATGAAGATGAAATCAGTTAACGATGAAATCAGTTAACGATGAAATCAGTTAACGATGAAATCAGTTAAATGAAGATGAAATCAGTTAACGATGAAATCAGTTAAATGAAGATGAAATCAGTTAACGATGAAATCAGTTAACGATGAAATCAGTTAACGATGGAATCAGTTAACGATGAAATCAGTTAACGATGAAATCAGTTAAATGAAGATGAAATCAGTTAACGATGAAATCAGTTAACGATGAAATCAGTTAACGATGAAATCAGTTAACGATGGAATCAGTTAAATGAAGATGAAATCAGTTAACGATGAAATCAGTTAACGATGAAATCAGTTAAATGAAGATGAAATCAGTTAACGATGAAATCAGTTAAATGAAGATGAAATCAGTTAACGATGAAATCAGTTAACGATGAAATCAGTTAACGATGAAATCAGTTAAATGAAGATGAAATCAGTTAACGATGAAATCAGTTAACGATGGAATCAGTTAAATGAAGATGAAATCAGTTAACGATGAAATCAGTTAACGATGAAATCAGTTAAATGAAGATGAAATCAGTTAACGATGAAATCAGTTAAATGAAGAATGAAAATGAAATCAGTTAAATGAAGATGAAATCAGTTAACGATGAAATCAGTTAACGATGAAATCAGTTAAATGAAGATGAAATCAGTTAACGATGAAATCAGTTAAAGATGAAATCAGTTAACGATGAAATCAGTTAACGATGAAATCAGTTAACGATGAAATCAGTTAACGATGGAATCAGTTAAATGAAGATGAAATCAGTTAACGATGAAATCAGTTAACGATGAAATCAGTTAAATGAAGATGAAATCAGTTAACGATGAAATCAGTTAACGATGAAATCAGTTAAATGAAGATGAAATCAGTTAACGATGAAATCAGTTAAATGAAGATGAAATCAGTTAGCGATGAAATCAGTTAACGATGAAATCAATTAAATGAAGATGAAATCAGTTAACGATGAAATCAGTTAAAAGAAGATGAAATCAGTTAACGATGAAATCAGTTAACGATGAAATCAGTTAAATGAAGATGAAATCAGTTAACGATGAAATCAGTTAAATGAAGAATGAAAATGAAATCAGTTAAATGAAGATGAAATCAGTTAACGATGAAATCAGTTAAATGAAGATGAAATCAGTTAACGATGAAATCAGTTAAAGATGAAATCAGTTAACGATGAAATCAGTTAACGATGAAATCAGTTAACGATGAAATCAGTTAACGATGGAATCAGTTAAATGAAGATGAAATCAGTAAACGATGAAATCAGTTAACGATGAAATCAGTTAAATGAAGATGAAATCAGTTAACGATGAAATCAGTTAACGATGAAATCAGTTAAATGAAGATGAAATCAGTTAACGATGAAATCAGTTAAATGAAGATGAAATCAGTTAACGATGAAATCAGTTAACGATGAAATCAGTTAAATGAAGATGAAATCAGTAAACGATGAAATCAGTTAACGATGAAATCAGTTAAATGAAGATGAAATCAGTTAACGATGAAATCAGTTAACGACGAAATCAGTTAATGATGAAATCAGTTAAATGAAGATGAAATCAGTTAACGATGAAATCAGTTAACGATGAAATCAGTTAACGATGAAATCAGTTAAATGAAGAATGAAAATGAAATCAGTTAAATGAAGATGAAATCAGTTAACGATGAAATCAGTTAAAGATGAAATCAGTTAACGATGAAATCAGTTAAAGATGAAATCTGTTAACGATGGAATCAGTTAAATGAAGATGAAATCAGTTAACGGTGAAATCAGTTAACGGTGAAATCAGTTAACGATGGAATCAGTTAACGATGAAATCAGTTAACGATGAGATCAGTTAACGATGGAATCAGTTAAATGAAGATGAAATCAGTTAACGATGGAATCAGTTAAATGAAGATGAAATCAGTCAACGATGAAATCAGTTAAATGAAGATGAAATCAGTTAACGATGAAATCAGTTAAAGATGAAATCAGTTAACGATGAAATCAGTAAAAGATGAAATCAGTTAACGATGAAATCAGTTAACGATGAAATCAGTTAAATGAAGATGAAATCAGTTAACGATGAAATCAGTTAACGATGAAATCAGTTAAATGAAGATGAAATCAGTTAACGATGAAATCAGTTAACGATGAAATCAGTTAAATGAAGAATGAAAATGAAATCAGTTAAATGAAGATGAAATCAGTTAACGATGAAATCAGTAAACGATGAAATCAGTTAACGATGGAATCAGTTAAATGAAGATGAAATCAGTTAACGATGAAATCAGTTAACGATGAAATCAGTTAAATGAAGATGAAATCAGTTAACGATGAAATCAGTTAACGATGGAATCAGTTAACGATGAAATCAGTTAAATGAAGATGAAATCAGTTAACGATGAAATCAGTTAAATGAAGATGAAATCAGTTAACGATGAAATCAGTTAACGATGGAATCAGTTAAATGAAGATGAAATCAGTTAACGATGAAATCAGTTAACGATGGAATCAGTGAACGATGAAATCAGTGAACGATGGAATCAGTTAAATGAAGATGAAATCAGTTAACGATGAAATCAGTTAACGATGAAATCAGTTAAATGAAGATGAAATCAGTTAACGATGAAATCAGTTAACGATGGAATCAGTTAAATGAAGATGAAATCAGTTAACGATGAAATCAGTTAAATGAAGATGAAATCAGTTAACGATGAAATCAGTTAAATGAAGATGAAATCAGTTAACGATGAAATCAGTTAAATGAAGATGAAATCAGTTAACGATGAAATCAGTTAACGATGAAATCAGTTAACGAAGGAATCAGTTAACGATGAAATCAGTTAACGATGGAATCAGTTAACGATGAAATCAGTTAACGATGAAATCAGTTAAATGAAGATGAAATCAGTTAACGATGAAATCAGTTAAAGATGAAATCAGTTAAATGAAGATGAAATCAGTTAACGATGAAATCAGTTAACGATGAAATCAGTTAACGATGAAATCACTTAACGATGAAATCAGTTAAATGAAGATGAAATCAGTTAACGATGAAATCAGTTAAATGAAGATGAAATCAGTTAACGATGAAATCAGTTAAAGATGAAATCAGTTAACGATGGAATCAGTTAACGATGAAATCAGTTAAATGAAGATGAAATCAGTTAAATGAAGATGAAATCAGTTAACGATGAAATCAGTTAACGATGAAATCAGTTAAATGAAGATGAAATCAGTTAACGATGAAATCAGTTAACGATGAAATCAGTTAACGATGGAATCAGTTTACGATGAAATCAGTTAACGATGAAATCAGTTAAATGAAGATGAAATCAGTTAACGATGAAATCAGTTAACGATGAAATCAGTTAACGATGAAATCAATTAAATGAAGATGAAATCAGTTAACGATGAAATCAGTTAAATGAAGATGAAATCAGTTAACGATGAAATCAGTTAAAGATGAAATCAGTTAACGATGAAATCAGTTAAATGAAGATGAAATCAGTTAACGATGAAATCAGTTAAAGATGAAATCAGTTAAATGAAGATGAAATCAGTTAACGATGAAATCAGTTAACGATGGAATCAGTTAACGATGAAATCAGTTAAATGAAGATGAAATCAGTTAACGATGAAATCAGTTAAAGATGAAATCAGTTAACGATGAAATCAGTTAACGATGAAATCAGTTAAATGAAGATGAAATCAGTTAACGATGGAATCAGTTAAATGAAGATGAAATCAGTTAACGATGAAATCAGTTAAAGATGAAATCAGTTAACGATGAAATCAGTTAACGATGAAATCAGTTAAATGAAGATGAAATCAGTTAAATGAAGATGAAATCAGTTAACGATGAAATCAGTTAACGATGAAATCAGTTAAATGAAGATGAAATCAGTTAAAGATGAAATCAGTTAAAGATGAAATCAGTTAACGATGAAATCAGTTAACGATGAAATCAGTTAAATGAAGATGAAATCAGTTAAATGAAGATGAAATCAGTTAACGATGAAATCAGTTAACGATGAAATCACTTAACGATGAAATCAGTTAACGATGAAATCAGTTAAATGAAGAATGAAGATGAAATCAGTTAACGATGAAATCAGTTAACGATGAAATCAGTTAACGATGAAATCAGTTAACGATGAAATCAGTTAACGATGAAATCAGTTAAATGAAGATGAAATCAGTTAACGATGAAATCAGTTAACGATGAAATCAGTTAACGATGAAATCACTTAACGATGAAATCAGTTAAATGAAGATGAAATCAGTTAACGATGAAATCAGTTAAATGAAGATGAAATCAGTTAACGATGAAATCAGTTAAAGATGAAATCAGTTAACGATGGAATCAGTTAACGATGAAATCAGTTAACGATGAAATCAGTTAAATGAAGATGAAATCAGTTAACGATGAAATCAGTAAACGATGAAATCAGTTAAATGAAGATGAAATCAGTTAACGATGAAATCAGTTAACGATGAAATCAGTTAACGATGGAATCAGTTAACGATGAAATCAGTTAACGATGAAATCATTTAAATGAAGATGAAATCAGTTAACGATGAAATCAGTTAACGATGAAATCAGTTAACGATGAAATCAATTAAATGAAGATGAAATCAGTTAACGATGAAATCAGTTAAATGAAGATGAAATCAGTTAACGATGAAATCAGTTAAAGATGAAATCAGTTAACGATGAAATCAGTTAACGATGAAATCAGTTAAATGAAGATGAAATCAGTTAACGATGAAATCAGTTAAAGATGAAATCAGTTAACGATGAAATCAGTTAACGATGGAATCAGTTAACGATGAAATCAGTTAAATGAAGATGAAATCAGTTAACGATGAAATCAGTTAAAGATGAAATCAGTTAACGATGAAATCAGTTAACGATGAAATCAGTTAAATGAAGATGAAATCAGTTAACGATGAAATCAGTTAAAGATGAAATCAGTTAACGATGGAATCAGTTAAATGAAGATGAAATCAGTTAAAGATGAAATCAGTTAACGATGAAATCAGTTAACGATGAAATCAGTTAAATGAAGATGAAATCAGTTAAATGAAGATGAAATCAGTTAACGATGAAATCAGTTAAATATGAAATCAGTTAAATGAAGAATGAAAATGAAATCAGTTAAATGAAGATGAAATCAGTTAAATGAAGATGAAATCAGTTAACGATGAAATCAGTTAACGATGGAATCAGTTAACGATGAGATCAGTTAACGATGAGATCAGTTAACGATGAAATCAGTTAAATGAAGATGAAATCAGTTAACGATGAAATCAGTTAACGATGAAATCAGTTAACGATGAAATCAGTTAAATGAAGATGAAATCAGTTAACGATGAAATCAGTTAAATGAAGATGAAATCAGTTAACGATGAAATCAGTTAACGATGGAATCAGTTAACGATGGAATCAGTTAAATGAAGATGAAATCAGTTAACAATGAAATCAGTTAAATGAAGATGAAATCAGTTAACGATGGAATCAGTTAACGATGAAATCAGTTAACGATGAAATCAGTTAAATGAAGATGAAATCAGTTAACGATGAAATCAGTTAACGATGAAATCAGTTAAATGAAGATGAAATCAGTTAACGATGAAATCAGTTAAATGAAGATGAAATCAGTTAAATGAAGATGAAATCAGTTAACGATGAAATCAGTTAACGATGAAATCAGTTAAATGAAGATGAAATCAGTTAACGATGAAATCAGTTAACGATGAAATCAGTTAAATGAAGATGAAATCAGTTAACGATGAAATCAGTTAACGATGAAATCAATTAACGATGAAATCAGTTAAATGAAGATGAAATCAGTTAACGATGAAATCAGTTAACGATGAAATCAGTTAAATGAAGAATGAAGATGAAATCAGTTAACGATGAAATCAGTTAACGATGAAATCAGTTAAATGAAGATGAAATCAGTTAACGATGAAATCAGTTAACGATGAAATCAGTTAAATGAAGATGAAATCAGTTAACGATGAAATCAGTTAACGATGAAATCAGTTAACGATGAAATCAGTTAAATGAAGATGAAATCAGTTAACGATGAAATCAGTTAACGATGAAATCACTTAACGATGAAATCAGTTAAATGAAGATGAAATCAGTTAACGATGAAATCAGTTAAATGAAGATGAAATCAGTTAACGATGAAATCAGTTAAAGATGAAATCAGTTAACGATGGAATCAGTTAACGATGAAATCAGTTAACGATGAAATCAGTTAAATGAAGATGAAATCAGTTAACGATGAAATCAGTTAACGATGAAATCAGTTAACGATGAAATCAGTTAAATGAAGATGAAATCAGTTAACGATGAAATCAGTTAACGATGAAATCAGTTAACGATGAAATCAGTTAACGATGGAATCAGTTAACGATGAAATCAGTTAAATGAAGATGAAATCAGTTAACGATGAAATCAGTTAACGATGAAATCAGTTAACGATGAAATCAATTAAATGAAGATGAAATCAGTTAACGATGAAATCAGTTAAATGAAGATGAAATCAGTTAACGATGAAATCAGTTAAAGATGAAATCAGTTAACGATGAAATCAGTTAACGATGAAATCAGTTAAATGAAGATGAAATCAGTTAACGATGAAATCAGTTAAAGATGAAATCAGTTAACGATGAAATCAGTTAACGATGAAATCAGTTAAATGAAGATGAAATCAGTTAACGATGAAATCAGTTAACGATGAAATCACTTAAATGAAGATGAAATCAGTTAACGATGAAATCAGTTAAATGAAGATGAAATCAGTTAAATGAAGATGAAATCAGTTAACGATGAAATCAGTTAACGATGAAATCAGTTAAATGAAGATGAAATCAGTTAACGATGAAATCAGTTAACGATGAAATCAGTTAAATGAAGATGAAATCAGTTAACGATGAAATCAGTTAACGATGAAATCAATTAACGATGAAATCAGTTAAATGAAGATGAAATCAGTTAACGATGAAATCAGTTAACGATGAAATCAGTTAAATGAAGAATGAAGATGAAATCAGTTAACGATGAAATCAGTTAACGATGAAATCAGTTAACGATGAAATCAGTTAAATGAAGATGAAATCAGTTAACGATGAAATCAGTTAACGATGAAATCAGTTAACGATGAAATCAGTTAAATGAAGATGAAATCAGTTAACGATGAAATCAGTTAACGATGGAATCAGTTAAATGAAGATGAAATCAGTTAACGATGAAATCAGTTAAATGAAGATGAAATCAGTTAACGATGAAATCAGTTAACGATGAAATCAGTTAAATGAAGATGAAATCAGTTAACGATGAAATCAGTTAACGATGAAATCAGTTAAATGAAGATGAAATCAGTTAACGATGAAATCAGTTAACGATGAAATCAATTAAATGAAGATGAAATCAGTTAACGATGAAATCAGTTAAATGAAGATGAAATCAGTTAAAGATGAAATCAGTTAAAGATGAAATCAGTTAACGATGAAATCAGTTAAATGAAGATGAAATCAGTTAACGATGAAATCAGTTAAATGAAGAATGAAAATGAAATCAGTTAAATGAAGATGAAATCAGTTAACGATGAAATCAGTTAACGATGAAATCAGTTAACGATGGAATCAGTTAAATGAAGATGAAATCAGTTCACGGTGAAATCAGTTAACGATGGAATCAGTTAACGATGAGATCAGTTAACGATGAAATCAGTTAACGATGAAATCAGTTAAATGAAGATGAAATCAGTTAACGATGAAATCAGTTAACGATGGAATCAGTTAAATGAAGATGAAATCAGTTAACGATGAAATCAGTTAAATGAAGATGAAATCAGTTAACGATGAAATCAGTTAACGATGAAATCAGTTAAATGAAGATGAAATCAGTTAACGATGAAATCAGTTAACGATGAAATCAGTTAAATGAAGATGAAATCAGTTAACGATGAAATCAGTTAACGATGGAATCAGTTAACGATGGAATCAGTTAAATGAAGATGAAATCAGTTAACGATGAAATCAGTTAAATGAAGATGAAATCAGTTAACGATGAAATCAGTTAAAGATGAAATCAGTTAACGATGAAATCAGTTAACGATGAAATCAGTTAAATGAAGATGAAATCAGTTAACGATGAAATCAGTTAAAGATGAAATCAGTTAACGATGAAATCAGTTAACGATGGAATCAGTTAAATGAAGATGAAATCAGTTAACGATGAAATCAGTTAACGATGAAATCAGTTAACGATGAAATCAGTTAAATGAAGATGAAATCAGTTAAATGAAGATGAAATCAGTTAACGATGAAATCAGTTAACGATGAAATCAGTTAAATGAAGATGAAATCAGTTAAAGATGAAATCAGTTAACGATGAAATCAGTTAACGATGAAATCAGTTAAATGAAGATGAAATCAGTTAACGATGAAATCAGTTAACGATGAAATCAATTAACGATGAAATCAGTTAAATGAAGATGAAATCAGTTAACGATGAAATCAGTTAAAGATGAAATCAGTTAAATGAAGAATGAAGATGAAATCAGTTAACGATGAAATCAGTTAAATGAAGATGAAATCAGTTAACGATGAAATCAGTTAACGATGAAATCAGTTAAATGAAGAATGAAGATGAAATCAGTTAACGATGAAATCAATTAACGATGAAATCAGTTAAATGAAGATGAAATCAGTTAACGATGAAATCAGTTAAATGAAGAATGAAAATGAAATCAGTTAAATGAAGATGAAATCAGGTAACGATGAAATCAGTTAAAGATGAAATCAGTTAACGATGAAATCAGTTAACGATGAAATCAGTTAACGATGGAATCAGTTAAATGAAGATGAAATCAGTTCACGGTGAGATCAGTTAACGATGAAATCAGTTAACGATGGAATCAGTTAACGATGAGATCAGTTAACGATGAAATCAGTTAAATGAAGATGAAATCAGTTAACGATGAAATCAGTTAACGATGAAATCAGTTAACGATGGAATCAGTTAAATGAAGATGAAATCAGTTAACGATGAAATCAGTTAAATGAAGATGAAATCAGTTAACGATGAAATCAGTTAAAGATTAAATCAGTTAACGATGAAATCAGTTAACGATGAAATCAGTTAAATGAAGATGAAATCAGTTAACGATGAAATCAGTTAACGATGAAATCAGTTAACGATGAAATCAGTTAAATGAAGATGAAATCAGTTAACGATGAAATCAGTTAAATGAAGAATGAAAATGAAATCAGTTAAATGAAGATGAAATCAGTTAACGATGAAATCAGTTAACGATGGAATCAGTTAACGATGGAATCAGTTAAATGAAGATGAAATCAGTTAACGATGAAATCAGTTAAATGAAGATGAAATCAGTTAACGATGGAATCAGTTAACGATGAAATCAGTTAACGATGAAATCAGTTAAATGAAGATGAAATCAGTTAACGATGAAATCAGTTAACGATGAAATCAGTTAAATGAAGATGAAATCAGTTAACGATGAAATCAGTTAAATGAAGATGAAATCAGTTAACGATGAAATCAGTTAACGATGAAATCAGTTAAATGAAGATGAAATCAGTTAACGATGAAATCAGTTAAATGAAGATGAAATCAGTTAAATGAAGATGAAATCAGTTAACGATGAAATCAGTTAACGATGAAATCAGTTAAATGAAGATGAAATCAGTTAACGATGAAATCAGTTAAAGATGAAATCAGTTAACGATGAAATCAGTTAAATGAAGATGAAATCAGTTAACGATGAAATCAGTTAACGATGAAATCAGTTAAATGAAGATGAAATCAGTTAACGATGAAATCAGTTAACGATGGAATCAGTTAAATGAAGATGAAATCAGTTAACGATGAAATCAGTTAAAGATGAAATCAGTTAACGATGAAATCAGTTAACGATGAAATCAGTTAAATGAAGATGAAATCAGTTAACGATGAAATCAGTGAACGATGAAATCAGTTAACGATGGAATCAGTTAAATGAAGATGAAATCAGTTAACGATGAAATCAGTTAACGATGAAATCAGTTAAATGAAGATGAAATCAGTTAACGATGAAATCAGTTAAATGAAGATGAAATCAGTTAACGATGAAATCAGTTAAAGATGAAATCAGTTAACGATGAAATCAGTTAACGATGAAATCAGTTAAATGAAGATGAAATCAGTTAACGATGAAATCAGTTAACGATGAAATCAGTTAACGATGAAATCAGTTAAATGAAGATGAAATCAGTTAACGATGAAATCAGTTAACGATGAAATCAGTTAAATGAAGATGAAATCAGTTAACGATGAAATCAGTTAACGATGAAATCAGTTAAATGAAGATGAAATCAGTTAACGATGAAATCAGTTAAATGAAGATGAAATCAGTTAACGATGAAATCAGTTAACGATGAAATCAATTAAATGAAGATGAAATCAGTTAACGATGAAATCAGTTAACGATGAAATCAGTTAAATGAAGATGAAATCAGTTAAGGATGAAATCAGTTAACGATGAAATCAATTAAATGAAGATGAAATCAGTTAACGATGAAATCAGTTAACGATGAAATCAGTTAAAGATGAAATCAGTTAACGATGGAATCAGTTAACGATGAAATCAGTTAACGATGAAATCAGTTAAATGAAGATGAAATCAGTTAACGATGAAATCAGTTAACGATGAAATCAGTTAAAGATGAAATCAGTTAACGATGAAATCAGTTAAATGAAGACGAAATCAGTTAACGATGAAATCAGTTAAATGAAGACGAAATCAGTTAACGATGAAATCAGTTAAATGAAGATGAAATCAGTTAACGATGAAATCAGTTAAATGAAGATGAAATCAGTTAACGATGAAATCAGTTAACGATGAAATCAGTTAAATGAAGATGAAATCAGTGAACGATGAAATCAGTGAACGATGAAATCAGTTAAATGAAGATGAAATCAGTTAACGATGAAATCAGTTAACGATGAAATCAGTTAACGATGAAATCAGTTAAATGAAGATGAAATCAGTTAACGATGAAATCAGTTAACGATGAAATCACTTAACGATGAAATCACTTAACGATGAAATCAGTTAAATGAAGATGAAATCAGTTAACGATGAAATCAGTTAAAGATGAAATCAGTTAACGATGGAATCAGTTAACGATGAAATCAGTTAAATGAAGATGAAATCAGTTAACGATGAAATCAGTTAACGATGAAATCAGTTAAATGAAGATGAAATCAGTTAACGATGAAATCAGTTAACGATGAAATCAGTTAACGATGAAATCAGTTAAATGAAGATGAAATCAGTTAACGATGAAATCAGTTAACGATGAAATCAGTTAACGATGAAATCAGTTAACGATGAAATCAGTTAAATGAAGATGAAATCAGTTAACGATGAAATCAGTTAAATGAAGATGAAATCAGTTAACGATGAAATCAGTTAACGATGAAATCAGTTAACGATGAAATCAGTTAAATGAAGATGAAATCAGTTAACGATGAAATCAGTTAACGATGAAATCAGTTAACGATGAAATCAATTAAATGAAGATGAAATCAGTTAACGATGAAATCAGTTAAATGAAGATGAAATCAGTTAACGATGAAATCAGTTAAATGAAGATGAAATCAGTTAACGATGAAATCAGTTAAATGAAGAATGAAAATGAAATCAGTTAAATGAAGATGAAATCAGTTAACGATGAAATCAGTTAACGATGAAATCAGTTAACGATGAAATCAGTTAAATGAAGATGAAATCAGTTAACGATGAAATCAGTTAAATGAAGATGAAATCAGTTAACGATGAAATCAGTTAACGATGGAATCAGTTAACGATGAAATCAGTTAACGATGAAATCAGTTAAATGAAGATGAAATCAGTTAACGATGAAATCAGTTAACGATGAAATCAGTTAAATGAAGATGAAATCAATTAACGATGAAATCAGTTAAAGATGAAATCAGTTAACGATGAAATCAGTTAACGATGAAATCAGTTAAATGAAGATGAAATCAGTTAACGATGAAATCAGTTAACGATGAAATCAGTTAACGATGGAATCAGTTAAATGAAGATGAAATCAGTTAACGATGAAATCAGTTAACGATGAAATCAGTTAAATGAAGATGAAATCAGTTAACGATGAAATCAGTTAAATGAAGATGAAATCAGTTAACGATGAAATCAGTTAACGATGAAATCAGTTAACGATGAAATCAGTTAAATGAAGATGAAATCAGTTAACGATGAAATCAGTTAAATGAAGAATGAAAATGAAATCAGTTAAATGAAGATGAAATCAGTTAACGATGAAATCAGTTAAATGAAGATGAAATCAGTTAACGATGAAATCAGTTAACGATGGAATCAGTTAACGATGAAATCAGTTAACAATGAAATCAGTTAAATGAAGATGAAATCAGTTAACGATGAAATCAGTTAACGATGAAATCAGTTAACGATGAAATCAGTTAAATGAAGATGAAATCAGTTAACGATGAAATCAGTTAACGATGAAATCAGTTAAATGAAGATGAAATCAGTTAACGATGAAATCAGTTAACGATGAAATCAGTTAACGATGAAATCAGTTAAATGAAGATGAAATCAGTTAACGATGAAATCAGTTAAAGATGAAATCAGTTAACGATGAAATCAGTTAACGATGAAATCAGTTAACGATGAAATCAGTTAAATGAAGATGAAATCAGTTAACGATGAAATCAGTTAACGATGGAATCAGTTAACGATGAAATCAGTTAACGATGAAATCAGTTAAATGAAGATGAAATCAGTTAACGATGAAATCAGTTAACGATGAAATCAGTTAAATGAAGATGAAATCAGTTAACGATGAAATCAGTTAAATGAAGATGAAATCAGTTAACGATAAAATCAGTTAACGATGAAATCAGTTAACGATGGAATCAGTTAACGATGAAATCAGTTAAATGAAGATGAAATCAGTTAACGATGAAATCAGTTAACGATGAAATCAGTTAAATGAAGATGAAATCAGTTAACGATGAAATCAGTTAACGATGAAATCAGTTAACGATGAAATCAGTTAAATGAAGATGAAATCAGTTAACGATGAAATCAGTTAACGATGAAATCAATTAAATGAAGATGAAATCAGTTAACGATGAAATCAGTTAAATGAAGATGAAATCAGTTAACGATGAAATCAGTTAAATGAAGAATGAAAATGAAATCAGTTAAATGAAGATGAAATCAGTTAACGATGAAATCAGTTAAATGAAGATGAAATCAGTTAACGATGAAATCAGTTAACGATGGAATCAGTTAAATGAAGATGAAATCAGTTAACAATGAAATCAGTTAAATGAAGATGAAATCAGTTAACGATGAAATCAGTTAACGATGAAATCAGTTAACGATGAAATCAGTTAAATGAAGATGAAATCAGTTAACGATGAAATCAGTTAACGATGAAATCAGTTAAATGAAGATGAAATCAGTTAACGATGAAATCAGTTAAATGAAGATGAAATCAGTTAACGATGAAATCAGTTAACGATGAAATCAGTTAAATGAAGATGAAATCAGTTAACGATGAAATCAGTTAACGATGAAATCAATTAAATGAAGATGAAATCAGTTAACGATGAAATCAGTTAAATGAAGATGAAATCAGTTAACGATGAAATCAGTTAAATGAAGAATGAAAATGAAATCAGTTAAATGAAGATGAAATCAGTTAACGATGAAATCAGTTAAATGAAGATGAAATCAGTTAACGATGAAATCAGTTAACGATGAAATCAGTTAACGATGGAATCAGTTAACGATGAAATCAGTTAAATGAAGATGAAATCAGTTAACGATGAAATCAGTTAACAATGAAATCAGTTAAATGAAGATGAAATCAGTTAACGATGAAATCACTTAACGATGAAATCAGTTAAATGAAGATGAAATCAGTTAACGATGAAATCAGTTAAAGATGAAATCAGTTAACGATGGAATCAGTTAACGATGAAATCAGTTAACGATGAAATCAGTTAAATGAAGATGAAATCAGTTAACGATGAAATCAGTTAACGATGAAATCAGTTAAATGAAGATGAAATCAGTTAACGATGAAATCAGTTAAATGAAGAATGAAAATGAAATCAGTTAAATGAAGATGAAATCAGTTAACGATGAAATCAGTTAAATGAAGATGAAATCAGTTAACGATGAAATCAGTTAACGATGAAATCAGTTAACGATGAAATCAGTTAACAATGAAATCAGTTAAATGAAGATGAAATCAGTTAACGATGGAATCAGTTAACGATGAAATCAGTTAACGATGAGATCAGTTAACGATGGAATCAGTTAAATGAAGATGAAATCAGTTAACGATGGAATCAGTTAAATGAAGATGAAATCAGTCAACGATGAAATCAGTTAAATGAAGATGAAATCAGTCAACGATGAAATCAGTTAAATGAAGATGAAATCAGTTAACGATGAAATCAGTTAAAGATGAAATCAGTTAACGATGAAATCAGTAAAAGATGAAATCAGTTAACGATGAAATCAGTTAACGATGAAATCAGTTAAATGAAGATGAAATCAGTTAACGATGAAATCAGTTAACGATGAAATCAGTTAACGATGAAATCAGTTAAATGAAGAATGAAAATGAAATCAGTTAAATGAAGATGAAATCAGTTAACGATGAAATCAGTAAACGATGAAATCAGTTAACGATGGAATCAGTTAAATGAAGATGAAATCAGTTAACGATGAAATCAGTTAACGATGAAATCAGTTAAATGAAGATGAAATCAGTTAACGATGAAATCAGTTAACGATGGAATCAGTTAACGATGAAATCAGTTAACGATGAAATCAGTTAAATGAAGATGAAATCAGTTAACGATGAAATCAGTTAACGATGGAATCAGTTAAATGAAGATGAAATCAGTTAACGATGAAATCAGTTAACGATGAAATCAGTTAACGATGAAATCAGTTAACGATGGAATCAGTTAAATGAAGATGAAATCAGTTAACGATGAAATCAGTTAACGATGAAATCAGTTAAATGAAGATGAAATCAGTTAACGATGACATCAGTTAACGATGGAATCAGTTAAATGAAGATGAAATCAGTTAACGATGAAATCAGTTAACGATGAAATCAGTTAACGATGAAATCAGTTAAATGAAGATGAAATCAGTTAACGATGAAATCAGTTAAATGAAGAATGAAAATGAAATCAGTTAAATGAAGATGAAATCAGTTAACGATGAAATCAGTTAAATGAAGATGAAATCAGTTAAATGAAGATGAAATCAGTTAACGATGAAATCAGTTAAAGATGAAATCAGTTAACGATGAAATCAGTTAACGATGAAATCAGTTAACGATGGAATCAGTTAAATGAAGATGAAATCAGTTAACGATGAAATCAGTTAACGATGAAATCAGTTAAATGAAGATGAAATCAGTTAACGATGAAATCAGTTAAATGAAGATGAAATCAGTTAACGATGAAATCAGTTAACGATGAAATCAGTTAAATGAAGATGAAATCAGTTAACGATGAAATCAGTTAACGATGAAATCAATTAAATGAAGATGAAATCAGTTAACGATGAAATCAGTTAAAAGAAGATGAAATCAGTTAACGATGAAATCAGTTAACGATGAAATCAGTTAAATGAAGATGAAATCAGTTAACGATGAAATCAGTTAAATGAAGAATGAAAATGAAATCAGTTAAATGAAGATGAAATCAGTTAACGATGAAATCAGTTAAATGAAGATGAAATCAGTTAAATGAAGATGAAATCAGTTAACGATGAAATCAGTTAAAGATGAAATCAGTTAACGATGAAATCAGTTAACGATGAAATCAGTTAACGATGGAATCAGTTAAATGAAGATGAAATCAGTTAACGATGAAATCAGTTAACGATGAAATCAGTTAAATGAAGATGAAATCAGTTAACGATGAAATCAGTTAAATGAAGATGAAATCAGTTAACGATGAAATCAGTTAACGATGAAATCAGTTAAATGAAGATGAAATCAGTTAACGATGAAATCAGTTAACGATGAAATCAATTAAAAGAAGATGAAATCAGTTAACGATGAAATCAGTTAACGATGAAATCAGTTAACGATGAAATCAGTTAAATGAAGATGAAATCAGTTAACGATGAAATCAGTTAAATGAAGAATGAAAATGAAATCAGTTAAATGAAGATGAAATCAGTTAACGATGAAATCAGTTAAATGAAGATGAAATCAGTTAACGATGAAATCAGTTAACGATGAAATCAGTTAACGATGGAATCAGTTAACGATGAAATCAGTTAACGATGAAATCAGTTAAATGAAGATGAAATCAGTTAACGATGAAATCAGTTAACAATGAAATCAGTTAAATGAAGATGAAATCAGTTAACGATGAAATCAGTTAACGATGAAATCAGTTAAATGAAGATGAAATCAGTTAACGATGAAATCAGTTAACGATGAAATCAGTTAAAGATGAAATCAGTTAACGATGAAATCAGTTAACGATGAAATCAGTTAAATGAAGATGAAATCAGTTAAATGAAGATGAAATCAGTTAACGATGAAATCAGTTAACGATGAAATCAGTTAAATGAAGATGAAATCAGTTAACGATGGAATCAGTTAACGATGAAATCAGTTAAATGAAGATGAAATCAGTTAACGATGAAATCAGTTAACGATGAAATCAGTTAACGATGAAATCAATTAAATGAAGATGAAATCAGTTAACGATGAAATCAGTTAAATGAAGATGAAATCAGTTAACGATGAAATCAGTTAAAGATGAAATCAGTTAACGATGAAATCAGTTAACAATGAAATCAGTTAAATGAAGATGAAATCAGTTAACGATGAAATCAGTTAAATGAAGATGAAATCAGTTAACGATGAAATCAGTTAAATGAAGAATGAAAATGAAATCAGTTAAATGAAGATGAAATCAGTTAACGATGAAATCAGTTAACGATGAAATCAGTTAACGATGAAATCAGTTAAATGAAGATGAAATCAGTTAACGATGAAATCAGTTAAATGAAGATGAAATCAGTTAACGATGAAATCAGTTAACGATGGAATCAGTTAACGATGAAATCAGTTAACGATGAAATCAGTTAAATGAAGATGAAATCAGTTAACGATGAAATCAGTAAACGATGAAATCAGTTAACGATGAAATCAGTTAAATGAAGATGAAATCAGTTAACGATGAAATCAGTTAAAGATGAAATCAGTTAACGATGAAATCAGTTAACGATGAAATCAGTTAAATGAAGATGAAATCAGTTAACGATGAAATCAGTTAACGATGAAATCAGTTAACGATGGAATCAGTTAAATGAAGATGAAATCAGTTAACGATGAAATCAGTTAACGATGAAATCAGTTAACGATGAAATCAGTTAAATGAAGATGAAATCAGTTAACGATGAAATCAGTTAAAGATGAAATCAGTTAACGATGAAATCAGTTAACGATGAAATCAGTTAACGATGAAATCAGTTAACGATGAAATCAGTTAACGATGAAATCAGTTAAATGAAGATGAAATCAGTTAACGATGAAATCAGTTAACGATGAAATCAGTTAAATGAAGATGAAATCAGTTAACGATGAAATCAGTTAACGATGAAATCAGTTAACGATGAAATCAATTAAATGAAGATGAAATCAGTTAACGATGAAATCAGTTAAATGAAGAATGAAAATGAAATCAGTTAAATGAAGATGAAATCAGTTAAATGAAGATGAAATCAGTTAACGATGAAATCAGTTAACGATGAAATCAGTTAAATGAAGATGAAATCAGTTAACGATGAAATCAGTTAAATGAAGATGAAATCAGTTAACGATGAAATCAGTTAACGATGAAATCAGTTAACGATGGAATCAGTTAACGATGGAATCAGTTAACGATGAAATCAGTTAAATGAAGATGAAATCAGTTAACGATGAAATCAGTTAACGATGAAATCAGTTAAATGAAGATGAAATCAGTTAACGATGAAATCAGTTAACGATGGAATCAGTTAACGATGAAATCAGTTAACGATGAAATCAGTTAACGATGAAATCAGTTAAATGAAGATGAAATCAGTTAACGATGAAATCAGTTAACAATGAAATCAGTTAAATGAAGATGAAATCAGTTAACGATGAAATCACTTAACGATGAAATCAGTTAAATGAAGATGAAACCAGTTAACGATGAAATCAGTTAAAGATGAAATCAGTTAACGATGGAATCAGTTAACGATGAAATCAGTTAACGATGAAATCAGTTAACGATGAAATCAGTTAAATGAAGAATGAAGATGAAATCAGTTAACGATGAAATCAGTTAACGATGAAATCAGTTAAATGAAGATGAAATCAGTTAACGATGAAATCAGTTAACGATGAAATCAGTTAAATGAAGATGAAATCAGTTAACGATGGAATCAGTTAACGATGAAATCAGTTAACGATGAAATCAGTTAACGATGAAATCACTTAACGATGAAATCAGTTAAATGAAGATGAAATCAGTTAAATGAAGATGAAATCAGTTAACGATGAAATCAGTTAACGATGAAATCAGTTAAAGATGAAATCAGTTAACGATGAAATCAGTTAACGATGAAATCAGTTAAATGAAGATGAAATCAGTTAACGATGAAATCAGTTAACGATGAAATCAGTTAAATGAAGATGAAATCAGTTAACGATGAAATCAGTTAACGATGAAATCAGTTAACGATGGAATCAGTTAACGATGAAATCAGTTAACGATGAAATCAGTTAAATGAAGATGAAATCAGTTAACGATGAAATCAGTTAACGATGAAATCAGTTAACGATGAAATCAATTAAATGAAGATGAAATCAGTTAACGATGAAATCAGTTAAATGAAGATGAAATCAGTTAACGATGAAATCAGTTAACGATGAAATCAGTTAACGATGAAATCAGTTAACGATGAAATCAGTTAAATGAAGATGAAATCAGTTAACGATGAAATCAGTTAACGATGAAATCAGTTAACGATGGAATCAGTTAACGATGAAATCAGTTAAATGAAGATGAAATCAGTTAACGATGAAATCAGTTAAAGATGAAATCAGTTAACGATGAAATCAGTTAACGATGAAATCAGTTAAATGAAGATGAAATCAGTTAACGATGAAATCAGTTAAAGATGAAATCAGTTAACGATGAAATCAGTTAACGATGGAATCAGTTAAATGAAGATGAAATCAGTTAAAGATGAAATCAGTTAACGATGAAATCAGTTAACGATGAAATCAGTTAAATGAAGATGAAATCAGTTAAATGAAGATGAAATCAGTAAACGATGAAATCAGTTAAATATGAAATCAGTTAAATGAAGAATGAAAATGAAATCAGTTAAATGAAGATGAAATCAGTTAACGATGAAATCAGTTAACGATGGAATCAGTTAACGATGAGATCAGTTAACGATGAGATCAGTTAACGATGAGATCAGTTAACGATGAAATCAGTTAAATGAAGATGAAATCAGTTAACGATGAAATCAGTTAACGATGAAATCAGTTAACGATGAAATCAGTTAAATGAAGATGAAATCAGTTAACGATGAAATCAGTTAAATGAAGATGAAATCAGTTAACGATGAAATCAGTTAACGATGGAATCAGTTAACGATGGAATCAGTTAAATGAAGATGAAATCAGTTAACGATGAAATCAGTTAAATGAAGATGAAATCAGTTAACGATGGAATCAGTTAACGATGAAATCAGTTAACGATGAAATCAGTTAAATGAAGATGAAATCAGTTAACGATGAAATCAGTTAACGATGAAATCAGTTAAATGAAGATGAAATCAGTTAACGATGAAATCAGTTAAATGAAGATGAAATCAGTTAAATGAAGATGAAATCAGTTAACGATGAAATCAGTTAACGATGAAATCAGTTAAATGAAGATGAAATCAGTTAACGATGAAATCAGTTAACGATGAAATCAGTTAAATGAAGATGAAATCAGTTAACGATGAAATCAGTTAACGATGAAATCAATTAACGATGAAATCAGTTAAATGAAGATGAAATCAGTTAACGATGAAATCAGTTAACGATGAAATCAGTTAAATGAAGAATGAAGATGAAATCAGTTAACGATGAAATCAGTTAACGATGAAATCAGTTAACGATGAAATCAGTTAAATGAAGATGAAATCAGTTAACGATGAAATCAGTTAACAATGAAATCAGTTAACGATGAAATCAGTTAAATGAAGATGAAATCAGTTAACGATGAAATCAGTTAACGATGAAATCAGTTAAATGAAGATGAAATCAGTTAACGATGAAATCAGTTAACGATGAAATCACTTAACGATGAAATCAGTTAAATGAAGATGAAATCAGTTAACGATGAAATCAGTTAAATGAAGATGAAATCAGTTAACGATGAAATCAGTTAAAGATGAAATCAGTTAACGATGGAATCAGTTAACGATGAAATCAGTTAACGATGAAATCAGTTAAATGAAGATGAAATCAGTTAACGATGAAATCAGTTAACGATGAAATCAGTTAACGATGAAATCAGTTAAATGAAGATGAAATCAGTTAACGATGAAATCAGTTAACGATGAAATCAGTTAAATGAAGATGAAATCAGTTAACGATGAAATCAGTTAACGATGAAATCAGTTAACGATGGAATCAGTTAACGATGAAATCAGTTAACGATGAAATCAGTTAAATGAAGATGAAATCAGTTAACGATGAAATCAGTTAACGATGAAATCAGTTAACGATGAAATCAATTAAATGAAGATGAAATCAGTTAACGATGAAATCAGTTAAATGAAGATGAAATCAGTTAACGATGAAATCAGTTAAAGATGAAATCAGTTAACGATGAAATCAGTTAACGATGAAATCAGTTAAATGAAGATGAAATCAGTTAACGATGAAATCAGTTAAATGAAGAATGAAAATGAAATCAGTTAACGATGAAATCAGTTAAAGATGAAATCAGTTAACGATGAAATCAGTTAAATGAAGATGAAATCAGTTAACGATGAAATCAGTTAACGATGAAATCAGTTAAATGAAGATGAAATCAGTTAACGATGAAATCAGTTAACGATGGAATCAGTTAAATGAAGATGAAATCAGTTAACGATGAAATCAGTTAAAGATGAAATCAGTTAACGATGAAATCAGTTAACGATGAAATCAGTTAAATGAAGATGAAATCAGTTAACGATGAAATCAGTGAACGATGAAATCAGTTAACGATGAAATCAGTTAACGATGAAATCAGTTAAATGAAGATGAAATCAGTTAACGATGAAATCAGTTAACGATGAAATCAGTTAAATGAAGATGAAATCAGTTAACGATGAAATCAGTTAACGATGAAATCAGTTAACGATGAAATCAGTTAAATGAAGATGAAATCAGTTAACGATGAAATCAGTTAACGATGAAATCAGTTAAATGAAGATGAAATCAGTTAACGATGAAATCAGTTAACGATGAAATCAATTAAATGAAGATGAAATCAGTTAACGATGAAATCAGTTAACGATGAAATCAGTTAAATGAAGATGAAATCAGTTAAGGATGAAATCAGTTAACGATGAAATCAATTAAATGAAGATGAAATCAGTTAACGATGAAATCAGTTAAATGAAGATGAAATCAGTTAACGATGAAATCAGTTAAAGATGAAATCAGTTAACGATGGAATCAGTTAACGATGAAATCAGTTAACGATGAAATCAGTTAAATGAAGATGAAATCAGTTAACGATGAAATCAGTTAACGATGAAATCAGTTAACGATGAAATCAGTTAAATGAAGACGAAATCAGTTAACGATGAAATCAGTTAAATGAAGATGAAATCAGTTAACGATGAAATCAGTTAAATGAAGATGAAATCAGTTAACGATGAAATCAGTGAACGATGAAATCAGTTAAATGAAGATGAAATCAGTGAACGATGAAATCAGTGAACGATGAAATCAGTTAAATGAAGATGAAATCAGTTAACGATGAAATCAGTTAACGATGAAATCAGTTAACGATGAAATCAGTTAACGATGAAATCAGTTAAATGAAGATGAAATCAGTTAACGATGAAATCAGTTAACGATGAAATCACTTAACGATGAAATCACTTAACGATGAAATCAGTTAAATGAAGATGAAATCAGTTAACGATGAAATCAGTTAAAGATGAAATCAGTTAACGATGGAATCAGTTAACGATGAAATCAGTTAAATGAAGATGAAATCAGTTAACGATGAAATCAGTTAACGATGAAATCAGTTAAATGAAGATGAAATCAGTTAACGATGAAATCAGTTAACGATGAAATCAGTTAACGATGAAATCAGTTAAATGAAGATGAAATCAGTTAACGATGAAATCAGTTAACGATGAAATCAGTTAACGATGAAATCAGTTAACGATGAAATCAGTTAAATGAAGATGAAATCAGTTAACGATGAAATCAGTTAACGATGAAATCAGTTAAATGAAGATGAAATCAGTTAACGATGAAATCAGTTAACGATGGAATCAGTTAACGATGAAATCAGTTAACGATGAAATCAGTTAAATGAAGATGAAATCAGTTAACGATGAAATCAGTTAACGATGAAATCAGTTAATGATGAAATCAATTAAATGAAGATGAAATCAGTTAACGATGAAATCAGTTAAATGAAGATGAAATCAGTTAACGATGAAATCAGTTAAATGAAGAATGAAAATGAAATCAGTTAAATGAAGATGAAATCAGTTAACGATGAAATCAGTTAACGATGAAATCAGTTAACGATGAAATCAGTTAAATGAAGATGAAATCAGTTAACGATGAAATCAGTTAAATGAAGATGAAATCAGTTAACGATGAAATCAGTTAACGATGGAATCAGTTAACGATGAAATCAGTTAACGATGAAATCAGTTAAATGAAGATGAAATCAGTTAACGATGAAATCAGTTAACGATGAAATCAGTTAACGATGGAATCAGTTAACGATGGAATCAGTTAAATGAAGATGAAATCAGTTAACGATGAAATCAGTTAACGATGAAATCAGTTAAATAAAGATGAAATCAGTTAACGATGAAATCAGTTAAATGAAGATGAAATCAGTTAACGATGAAATCAGTTAACGATGAAATCAGTTAACGATGAAATCAGTTAACGATGAAATCAGTTAAATGAAGATGAAATCAGTTAACGATGAAATCAGTTAACGATGAAATCAGTTAACGATGAAATCAGTTAAATGAAGATGAAATCAGTTAACGATGAAATCAGTTAAAGATGAAATCAGTTAACGATGAAATCAGTTAAATGAAGATGAAATCAGTTAACGATGAAATCAGTTAACGATGAAATCAGTTAACGATGAAATCAATTAAATGAAGATGAAATCAGTTAACGATGAAATCAGTTAAATGAAGATGAAATCAGTTAACGATGAAATCAGTTAACGATGAAATCAGTTAACGATGAAATCAGTTAAATGAAGATGAAATCAGTTAACGATGAAATCAGTTAAATGAAGAATGAAAATGAAATCAGTTAAATGAAGATGAAATCAGTTAACGATGAAATCAGTTAAATGAAGATGAAATCAGTTAACGATGAAATCAGTTAACGATGGAATCAGTTAACGATGAAATCAGTTAACAATGAAATCAGTTAAATGAAGATGAAATCAGTTAACGATGAAATCAGTTAACGATGAAATCAGTTAAATGAAGATGAAATCAGTTAACGATGAAATCAGTTAACGATGAAATCAGTTAAATGAAGATGAAATCAGTTAACGATGAAATCAGTTAAAGATGAAATCAGTTAACGATGAAATCAGTTAAATGAAGATGAAATCAGTTAACGATGAAATCAGTTAAAGATGAAATCAGTTAACGATGAAATCAGTTAACGATGAAATCAGTTAAATGAAGATGAAATCAGTTAACGATGAAATCAGTTAACGATGGAATCAGTTAACGATGAAATCAGTTAACGATGAAATCAGTTAAATGAAGATGAAATCAGTTAACGATGAAATCAGTTAACGATGAAATCAGTTAACGATGAAATCAGTTAAATGAAGATGAAATCAGTTAACGATGAAATCAGTTAAATGAAGATGAAATCAGTTAACGATAAAATCAGTTAACGATGAAATCAGTTAACGATGGAATCAGTTAACGATGAAATCAGTTAAATGAAGATGAAATCAGTTAACGATGAAATCAGTTAACGATGGAATCAGTTAAATGAAGATGAAATCAGTTAACGATGAAATCAGTTAACGATGAAATCAGTTAAATGAAGATGAAATCAGTTAACGATGAAATCAGTTAAATGAAGAATGAAAATGAAATCAGTTAAATGAAGATGAAATCAGTTAAATGAAGATGAAATCAGTTAACGATGAAATCAGTTAAATGAAGATGAAATCAGTTAACGATGAAATCAGTTAAATGAAGAATGAAAATGAAATCAGTTAAATGAAGATGAAATCAGTTAACGATGAAATCAGTTAACGATGAAATCAGTTAACGATGAAATCAGTTAAATGAAGATGAAATCAGTTAACGATGAAATCAGTTAAATGAAGATGAAATCAGTTAACGATGAAATCAGTTAACGATGGAATCAGTTAACGATGAAATCAGTTAACGATGAAATCAGTTAAATGAAGATGAAATCAGTTAACGATGAAATCAGTTAACGATGAAATCAGTTAAATGAAGATGAAATCAATTAACGATGAAATCAGTTAAAGATGAAATCAGTTAACGATGAAATCAGTTAACGATGAAATCAGTTAAATGAAGATGAAATCAGTTAACGATGAAATCAGTTAACGATGAAATCAGTTAACGATGGAATCAGTTAAATGAAGATGAAATCAGTTAACGATGAAATCAGTTAACGATGAAATCAGTTAAATGAAGATGAAATCAGTTAACGATGAAATCAGTTAAATGAAGATGAAATCAGTTAACGATGAAATCAGTTAAATGAAGATGAAATCAGTTAACGATGAAATCAGTTAACGATGAAATCAGTTAACGATGAAATCAGTTAAATGAAGATGAAATCAGTTAACGATGAAATCAGTTAAATGAAGAATGAAAATGAAATCAGTTAAATGAAGATGAAATCAGTTAACGATGAAATCAGTTAAATGAAGATGAAATCAGTTAACGATGAAATCAGTTAACGATGGAATCAGTTAACGATGAAATCAGTTAACAATGAAATCAGTTAAATGAAGATGAAATCAGTTAACGATGAAATCAGTTAACGATGAAATCAGTTAACGATGAAATCAGTTAAATGAAGATGAAATCAGTTAACGATGAAATCAGTTAACGATGAAATCAGTTAAATGAAGATGAAATCAGTTAACGATGAAATCAGTTAACGATGAAATCAGTTAACGATGAAATCAGTTAAATGAAGATGAAATCAGTTAACGATGAAATCAGTTAAAGATGAAATCAGTTAACGATGAAATCAGTTAACGATGAAATCAGTTAAATGAAGATGAAATCAGTTAACGATGAAATCAGTTAACGATGGAATCAGTTAACGATGAAATCAGTTAACGATGAAATCAGTTAAATGAAGATGAAATCAGTTAACGATGAAATCAGTTAACGATGAAATCAGTTAAATGAAGATGAAATCAGTTAACGATGAAATCAGTTAAATGAAGATGAAATCAGTTAACGATAAAATCAGTTAACGATGAAATCAGTTAACGATGGAATCAGTTAACGATGAAATCAGTTAAATGAAGATGAAATCAGTTAACGATGAAATCAGTTAACGATGAAATCAGTTAAATGAAGATGAAATCAGTTAACGATGAAATCAGTTAACGATGAAATCAGTTAACGATGAAATCAGTTAAATGAAGATGAAATCAGTTAACGATGAAATCAGTTAACGATGAAATCAATTAAATGAAGATGAAATCAGTTAACGATGAAATCAGTTAAATGAAGATGAAATCAGTTAACGATGAAATCAGTTAAATGAAGAATGAAAATGAAATCAGTTAAATGAAGATGAAATCAGTTAACGATGAAATCAGTTAAATGAAGATGAAATCAGTTAACGATGAAATCAGTTAACGATGGAATCAGTTAACGATGAAATCAGTTAACAATGAAATCAGTTAAATGAAGATGAAATCAGTTAACGATGAAATCAGTTAACGATGAAATCAGTTAACGATGAAATCAGTTAAATGAAGATGAAATCAGTTAACGATGAAATCAGTTAACGATGAAATCAGTTAAATGAAGATGAAATCAGTTAACGATGAAATCAGTTAAAGATGAAATCAGTTAACGATGAAATCAGTTAACGATGAAATCAGTTAAATGAAGATGAAATCAGTTAACGATGAAATCAGTTAAAGATGAAATCAGTTAACGATGAAATCAGTTAACGATGAAATCAGTTAAATGAAGATGAAATCAGTTAACGATGAAATCAGTTAACGATGGAATCAGTTAACGATGAAATCAGTTAAATGAAGATGAAATCAGTTAACGATGAAATCAGTTAACGATGAAATCAGTTAAATGAAGATGAAATCAGTTAACGATGAAATCAGTTAAATGAAGATGAAATCAGTTAACGATAAAATCAGTTAATGATGAAATCAGTTAACGATGGAATCAGTTAACGATGAAATCAGTTAAATGAAGATGAAATCAGTTAACGATGAAATCAGTTAACGATGGAATCAGTTAAATGAAGATGAAATCAGTTAACGATGAAATCAGTTAACGATGAAATCAGTTAACGATGAAATCAGTTAAATGAAGATGAAATCAGTTAACGATGAAATCAGTTAAATGAAGAATGAAAATGAAATCAGTTAAATGAAGATGAAATCAGTTAACGATGAAATCAGTTAAATGAAGATGAAATCAGTTAACGATGAAATCAGTTAACGATGAAATCAGTTAACGATGAAATCAGTTAACGATGGAATCAGTTAAATGAAGATGAAATCAGTTAACGATGAAATCAGTTAACGATGAAATCAGTTAAATGAAGATGAAATCAGTTAACGATGAAATCAGTTAACGATGAAATCAGTTAAATGAAGATGAAATCAGTTAACGATGAAATCAGTTAACGATGAAATCAATTAAATGAAGATGAAATCAGTTAACGATGAAATCAGTTAAAAGAAGATGAAATCAGTTAACGATGGAATCAGTTAACGATGAAATCAGTTAAATGAAGATGAAATCAGTTAACGATGAAATCAGTTAAATGAAGAATGAAAATGAAATCAGTTAAATGAAGATGAAATCAGTTAACGATGAAATCAGTTAACGATGAAATCAGTTAAATGAAGATGAAATCAGTTAACGATGAAATCAGTTAAAGATGAAATCAGTTAACGATGAAATCAGTTAACGATGAAATCAGTTAACGATGGAATCAGTTAAATGAAGATGAAATCAGTTAACGATGAAATCAGTTAACGATGAAATCAGTTAAATGAAGATGAAATCAGTTAACGATGAAATCAGTTAAATGAAGATGAAATCAGTTAACGATGAAATCAGTTAACGATGAAATCAGTTAAATGAAGATGAAATCAGTTAACGATGAAATCAGTTAACGATGAAATCAATTAAATGAAGATGAAATCAGTTAACGATGAAATCAGTTAACGATGAAATCAGTTAAATGAAGATGAAATCAGTTAACGATGAAATCAGTTAAATGAAGAATGAAAATGAAATCAGTTAAATGAAGATGAAATCAGTTAACGATGAAATCAGTTAAATGAAGATGAAATCAGTTAACGATGAAATCAGTTAACGATGAAATCAGTTAACGATGGAATCAGTTAACGATGAAATCAGTTAAATGAAGATGAAATCAGTTAACGATGAAATCAGTTAACAATGAAATCAGTTAAATGAAGATGAAATCAGTTAACGATGAAATCACTTAACGATGAAATCAGTTAAATGAAGATGAAATCAGTTAACGATGAAATCAGTTAAAGATGAAATCAGTTAACGATGGAATCAGTTAACGATGAAATCAGTTAACGATGAAATCAGTTAAATGAAGATGAAATCAGTTAACGATGAAATCAGTTAACGATGAAATCAGTTAAATGAAGATGAAATCAGTTAACGATGAAATCAGTTAAATGAAGAATGAAAATGAAATCAGTTAAATGAAGATGAAATCAGTTAACGATGAAATCAGTTAAATGAAGATGAAATCAGTTAACGATGAAATCAGTTAACGATGAAATCAGTTAACGATGAAATCAGTTAACAATGAAATCAGTTAAATGAAGATGAAATCAGTTAACGATGGAATCAGTTAACGATGAAATCAGTTAACGATGAGATCAGTTAACGATGGAATCAGTTAAATGAAGATGAAATCAGTTAACGATGGAATCAGTTAAATGAAGATGAAATCAGTCAACGATGAAATCAGTTAAATGAAGATGAAATCAGTCAACGATGAAATCAGTTAAATGAAGATGAAATCAGTTAACGATGAAATCAGTTAAAGATGAAATCAGTTAACGATGAAATCAGTAAAAGATGAAATCAGTTAACGATGAAATCAGTTAACGATGAAATCAGTTAAATGAAGATGAAATCAGTTAACGATGAAATCAGTTAACGATGAAATCAGTTAACGATGAAATCAGTTAAATGAAGATGAAATCAGTTAACGATGAAATCAGTTAACGATGAAATCAGTTAAATGAAGAATGAAAATGAAATCAGTTAAATGAAGATGAAATCAGTTAACGATGAAATCAGTAAACGATGAAATCAGTTAACGATGGAATCAGTTAAATGAAGATGAAATCAGTTAACGATGAAATCAGTTAACGATGAAATCAGTTAAATGAAGATGAAATCAGTTAACGATGAAATCAGTTAACGATGGAATCAGTTAACGATGAAATCAGTTAACGATGAAATCAGTTAAATGAAGATGAAATCAGTTAACGATGAAATCAGTTAACGATGGAATCAGTTAAATGAAGATGAAATCAGTTAACGATGAAATCAGTTAACGATGAAATCAGTTAACGATGGAATCAGTTAAATGAAGATGAAATCAGTTAACGATGAAATCAGTTAACGATGAAATCAGTTAAATGAAGATGAAATCAGTTAACGATGACATCAGTTAACGATGGAATCAGTTAAATGAAGATGAAATCAGTTAACGATGAAATCAGTTAACGATGAAATCAGTTAACGATGAAATCAGTTAAATGAAGATGAAATCAGTTAACGATGAAATCAGTTAAATGAAGAATGAAAATGAAATCAGTTAAATGAAGATGAAATCAGTTAACGATGAAATCAGTTAAATGAAGATGAAATCAGTTAACGATGAAATCAGTTAAAGATGAAATCAGTTAACGATGAAATCAGTTAACGATGAAATCAGTTAACGATGGAATCAGTTAAATGAAGATGAAATCAGTTAACGATGAAATCAGTTAACGATGAAATCAGTTAAATGAAGATGAAATCAGTTAACGATGAAATCAGTTAAATGAAGATGAAATCAGTTAACGATGAAATCAGTTAACGATGAAATCAGTTAAATGAAGATGAAATCAGTTAACGATGAAATCAGTTAACGATGAAATCAATTAAATGAAGATGAAATCAGTTAACGATGAAATCAGTTAAAAGAAGATGAAATCAGTTAACGATGAAATCAGTTAACGATGAAATCAGTTAAATGAAGATGAAATCAGTTAACGATGAAATCAGTTAAATGAAGAATGAAAATGAAATCAGTTAAATGAAGATGAAATCAGTTAACGATGAAATCAGTTAAATGAAGATGAAATCAGTTAAATGAAGATGAAATCAGTTAACGATGAAATCAGTTAAAGATGAAATCAGTTAACGATGAAATCAGTTCACGATGAAATCAGTTAACGATGGAATCAGTTAAATGAAGATGAAATCAGTTAACGATGAAATCAGTTAACGATGAAATCAGTTAAATGAAGATGAAATCAGTTAACGATGAAATCAGTTAAATGAAGATGAAATCAGTTAACGATGAAATCAGTTAACGATGAAATCAGTTAAATGAAGATGAAATCAGTTAACGATGAAATCAGTTAACGATGAAATCAATTAAAAGAAGATGAAATCAGTTAACGATGAAATCAGTTAACGATGAAATCAGTTAACGATGAAATCAGTTAAATGAAGATGAAATCAGTTAACGATGAAATCAGTTAAATGAAGAATGAAAATGAAATCAGTTAAATGAAGATGAAATCAGTTAACGATGAAATCAGTTAAATGAAGATGAAATCAGTTAACGATGAAATCAGTTAACGATGGAATCAGTTAACGATGAAATCAGTTAACGATGAAATCAGTTAACGATGAAATCAGTTAAATGAAGATGAAATCAGTTAACGATGAAATCAGTTAACAATGAAATCAGTTAAATGAAGATGAAATCAGTTAACGATGAAATCACTTAACGATGAAATCAGTTAAATGAAGATGAAATCAGTTAACGATGAAATCAGTTAAAGATGAAATCAGTTAACGATGGAATCAGTTAACGATGAAATCAGTTAACGATGAAATCAGTTAAATGAAGATGAAATCAGTTAACGATGAAATCAGTTAACGATGAAATCAGTTAAATGAAGATGAAATCAGTTAACGATGAAATCAGTTAACGATGAAATCAGTTAAATGAAGATGAAATCAG